>NW_015168672.1:573316-583250 GCF_001447785.1 Gekko japonicus | reverse complement strand
TTAATTTAGAAATGTTTCTCTGTTGTTCTTCTGCATAGCAGTGGCATATTCAGGAGACAGCACATAATAGGTTATTTGATTAGGAAGAGTTAGAGCCTGAGAGAGGTTTAGCTTCCTATAACGCATATGTGTTTCTTATGTTTTCTTTCACTTCTTGGCAAATTTTTTTTGCACCATTTCAAAAATCTGCAAAACTTTTGTGATGAGGAGTTGCGGCTGTACAAAAGCCATGTGTGTGTGTGTGTATGTGTGTGTGTACTGTATTGAGTGCACCTTCTTTCATATCGTGTATTTATTTGCTGTGTTTATACCTTACCTTTCTCCCCACTGAGGACCGAAAGCAGTTTACAGTGGTCTCCTTTCCTCCATTTTATTCTCATAACAACCCTGTGGTGTAGGTCAGGCTAGGAGTGTGTGGCTGGCTGAAGATTACCCACCAAGCTTCCATGGCAGAGTGGAACCTTGGTCTCCCATATCATTTCCTTTCCTATATTCTATACTTAATGCTCACAGACCAATGGGTCATAAGCAAACAAGTTTGATAGTCCATATGGTACAGAATAATACAATCCAAAAATACAAAAAATAACCAAAGTCTTCCATATCTTGGTCTTACGCTCTAACCACTGCATCTCTTAAAAATTTCAACTGCTTACTGCTTGAGATAAATTCTCACATAATAATTTGTACACAGGTGCAGTTGTGTAAGACAGCTTTTAAACATAATGGAAGTACCTACTAGGAATGGGTCAGATCCTTGCTTCTATGTACTTTGTTGGGACATGTGACAAACAGTATGGATGTGTGCCCTTCACAATATGCACACATTTATTTGTATTTTCATAACATTGCATGAAAAGGCTCCCCTTGGACAAAATGTATTGGGGGAGTAAGATTGGGTAAAGAGACATGGACTGAGTTAATGATGCTTTCTCTCATGGCAGCAAGTGCTAAGAAAGTAAGTAATCCAAAAAAAGTATATGCTTGTCATAAACCTTAAGTCAGAAATCTGTAAACTGCCCCCCCCCCCACATCTACTTATTCACTGGGTTAAAGAAATGAGTTCTGTCAACCTCTGTCTGGCCTTTTTAATGCTATGTTCTGTAAAATGTATTTCCCTGGGCTATTGGCAAAACCTTCATCTAAGAACCCCACACTGGGCTATTGACAAAAATAATTTATTCACATCACGATTCCGCTTTTGTTTGTTTGTCAGCACTTCAATGGGTCCACTGTGAAATGAATGTTCCTTAAATTCTGCAGCTTTGTAGGGTTTGTGAGGAAAGCAAATTTTAAACAGTGTGATAGTTCAGCTATGAAACAGATGTACAAAGTTTTTCTTCATTACCTATTTTTCTAATCTGGAAAAAACATTAAATCCTTTGTTGAGGGAGGGGAGTTTGTAAGATAGCACAATTTAGATCATTAGTAATGGAAGCAAACAGAAATTGGATGCCCTCTGTCTTGTCCAAAGATTCTCACATGAAATAGCAGGATGCATACACAATATCCATCTTTGCATATATGAACCTTTGCCTGTGTGGGTTCTTTGGGGCTAAATCAGGAACACAATTTACATGCAATTTAAGTTAAAAACACCCTCCACCATACAGAACAATACAACAGATCTGTTTAGCTTAACACATAAGCATCTTACAACAGATAGTGGCTTGGATCCAGAAATGTACAAATGGAAACATAAGTGGACTTAATGCAGTTCCACTTGCATAAGAGCTTGTGGAACACCTAGTACTTGTGCCCCTATATATTATAGTACCTGGAAACAGATTGTGCAATATCTCATGCAAGCAGAAATGCAAGTGGGGATACAGTAAATTTGACTTAGCACAAACTGCTATCATGGTGTTTTTCTTGCATTTCCGCTTATGCAAGATTACATCTCAGAATTTGTGACCTGCTGGTTCTTGCTTGCAAATACCTCTGGTGAGCCAAATCCAACTTCTCCATACCACTAAGTATTAGAGTATTCCAATGCAGGGCTCTTGCAAAAAAGAAACAAATGGGAAACTAGGCTATATAAGTCAGATTGGAAAATATAGCCCTGCAACAACATTATGATTACACTTATAATAACATACTAAATTTAATCTTCCCTTTATCCATTAACTTTTCACTTAAATAATTTCCAATTACCTTATATAAGACTAGGAATAAGGCCCATTGTAGAAATAAATACAATGAGCTCTAGAAAGAGGCTCCGGGAGAGTGCCAAGGCCGTGGACACTCAGCATCAATTTGCTATGGCAACCTCAGCAGGGTATAAGGACACAGAGTCCACCATTTTCTCCAGGGGAACTGATCAATGCCATCTGGAGACCAGTTGGAATTCTGAGTGATCTCCAACCCTCAACTGTATTTTGGCAGCAGTGGTTCCCCATGAGGAAATGGCTGGTTTGGAGGGCAGAGTCTATGGAATTGCACCTGCCTGAGGTCCCATCCCTCCTCAAACCTCACCCTGTCCAGTCTCCATCCCTCAGATCTCCAGGAATTTCCCACCTGGAGTTGGCAACCATATCTCCTTCCCAGCCAGGCATCAATCTACCTTCATTTCCCGCTCATTGTTCAGGTTTCCATCCCCCCCACCTGCAGCCTCTGCTGTGCTCTGAAGCCCTGACTGCCACTTCACCTTGGCTGTAATGGGGGGAGGGGCCTGTCAGCAGGGTAGAAGGACACAATGAGTTTTCTCCCAAGGCCAAAATAGGTGTGTAAAGGGCTGTTTATTGACAGAAACCAAGCTTGGTTGACCAGCAGCAGGCACTATGGGGAAAGTAGGCTTCCCAGCTCTGAATAGGGAAATACCTGGAGATTTGGGGGGTGGATCCTGTGGAGGGCAGCATTTGGGGGGGGCAGAAAGGGGAGCATGTGGGGGGGCAGAAGGACTGAGCAGGAATTTCCAAGCCTGGAACTGGCAACCATACTCAGGACAGGGCCCAATGAGTTCCTCACAAAGACATAGAAAGGGTTTTGTTCCTTTGTCTCTTTACTGGCAGAACCAAACTTGGTTGCCTACCAACAGCCACTGAGGGAGAAGTTAGAATGCTTTGGCTGGTGGCCTCTATGGCATTCTATTCAGCTGAGGCCTCCCCTCTCCCCTCCCCAAATTCTGGCTTTCTTATACTGGCTTCCTTACCTGGAGCTGGCAACCCTATGAGTTCACAGCCACTGAGGGAAAACTTTGTCCCACAGAGGAGCTAAGCAAGAGAAGTGTCTTCATCGGGAGACACAGTGCTTCTGACAGAGAACAATGGCTGAAAGGGGAGTGGGTGGGGAAGAGGAGCAGACCCGGCCAATGGCATGCCAGTAGTCTTGACTGGCAGCCAATGGGCCAATGGCTGAGGCAGGACATGCAATCTCTCCACCCCATAGGACAGAAGCCACCACCATTCGGCTTTTATATATAAGAGAGATAAAAGAGATTAGAGCCCAGAAAATCTTACCCAGCTGCCCAACACACTCTCCCTCTGCTGCTAACATCCATGCACTGACTTCACCCTCCAGGGCTAAACTGCCCAGTTCTCCAGAGTTACACATGCACATGAAACTGAGGATGCACATGCATCTGTCTAATAGTGGATATAGTGGATATAGTTTTTGTTATTAACTGATAATCAGCTATTTGCAGCTAAACTTGGCTCATTCTCAAACAAGTAATTGGTTCTGTTAATGGCAATTCTAAATTTCTGTTTGTAGCTGCATGTGTTGTGTCAGTTCATCAAAGGATACAACCACACAGTATTAATTGCGAGATGCATGGATTGCATAACAGGATCAGCCATGTACAACATCCTTTTGCATGTAAGGGATATAATCTAGAAAGTGGGGGAAAAGGTCAGGAAAGCATAAGCATTGAAGGCTCTTCTTGCTTTCTTGAACTAAACCAAATATAACTTAGAAAAATCTTGTGAGAGGTGTGGATTAATTTGTATATCCTCTTGCAGAATTGTTCTATTCCCAGGGAGGATAGGTTCAATAGGATCAAATACAAAGGAATACAGTCCATGGGACCTTTCTAATAGTTCTGCAGTAAAGCCAGATCCAGTACATGGATTTTTTCTTGTCCATGTTTGACAAACTGCCCAATTGTTAAAGGTATAGGAGCCGCGTTATTCATTGCATGGGATCCTTCAAGGGTAATTGTGTTTGGATATGTAATGTCCAGGTTCAAATCACCACTCAACTCTGCTAAAAGGTCTCTTTTTACTTCCATGAAAAGAGAGTATGATTCAAAAGCAGCAAGTAAATGAATAATGCAAGAAGTTTTTGAATGTGCATTGTTTGGCTGATCAGAGAAAAGAATCAGGTCCCTTTAATAATTGTATGGTTTCAAACAGGAATTAAAAACAAAAGGCTTTAGACCTTTTGTTTGCGTGCCTTAATACCTTTTCAGCAATCTGTGTGATAATTGTCATTGACATTATAATACAACCTTTAATAAATGGAACAATTAATTTAGATTCCTATTAAACTGAAGAAATCTTTCTGTGTACTTTTGGTGTCTAAAATTACTGCACTAATCTGTTGTATCAATGAGCTCAACTAATTTCATTAAGTAAGCATTTAGCTATTCGGTCTTAGATTTCTAAAAGAATTGTCTGACTTTCACTTAGCCTCATTGTTTCCTATCAGTTGTGTAGTATGCAGATGAACAAATGTGTGTTTTTTTCTTTTCTACCTTGTGTAAAATGATTCAGTTTGTTGAACAACTTTTTTAAAAAAAGAATAATATGGCAAATTAAGGAAGAATTCCACATGGTGATTCAGTTAGGTGGTGACTGTAATTTACTGCAGCTGGAACACAAATTAATTTCAGAGCTCGCATGCCCTTCGTCCCTTGGCAACATTGAACCACGTACCATGTTTATTTAGGTCAGTTGCTTGTAATATACTCAGAGGCTGTATGACTCTCTAAAGATCTTTGAAGAAGTCATATTTAAAGTACAATAATTGGTTGATTTGGCACATACCTATTCATCACAGTTACTGCAATTTTCTGTGTGTGTTGGCCTCCTTCCTCTTAATGCATATAGGCACATGTGAAAAGGGGTTTATTTCAGATTAAATGCACAAAGATTCCATTTCAGTGAAAAATAGCCTTGGGTTCAAGTGCTTCATTGAAGCGTAGGATAGAACCTAGACAATGTAATTTTACTAAAGCTTCATGAGGCAATTTAATAGAGGGGGGAAAGTTCCTTATTTACCTCTAGGAGTTTTTGCACCATGTCCCTAGAAACCTGCATGCCTCTTAACCTTTCTTACCTGATGAATATGGGCCATTATTTTGGACTTGCATCTATGTATGAAGTCCCTTTCTAAACTACTTAGCATATTTGCAAATGCTAAATACGTTTGGAGAGTCACAAGTTTTGCTGTTTCTTATGTTTAAGAAATGTACCTGAATAAACCTTGGTCTTAAAGGTGCCACTGGACTCTTTTGGATTCCTAGCTATGGGGAGGGGGACATGCAGATCTGCCCTCACAGAGGAGGGAGAGCTTGTGCCTGAATAAACCTTGGTCTTAAAGGTGCCACTGGACTCTTTTGGACTGCGAGCTATGAGGGGGGGGGAGTGCAGATCTGCACAGAAAGAAAGAAAGAACGAGAGAGAGAGAAGGAATGGAGGGAATGAGGGAAAGAAAGAGAAGGAAGGAAGGAAGGAAGGAAGGAAGGTGTTCCAGTTTCCCCAGAACTTCATCAGGCTGGATGTTCAGTACCAAAAGAAATATGTGTGCCAGTTGGGGGTGAACAAGATATTTCCCTGCATGAAGGGGGAGTCTCTGGTCTGCAGTTTGTAGAGTCTTAAAATGGAACAGACAAGGTTTCTTAAAATCAGTTTCCCTTCGGGACTATAAAAACCAGACTAGGCAGATCCAGCAAGTGCATTCTCAGGATCATTTAACACAGATCAGTTATGCATCAATTGTTAAGCGATTCTACACAATCTGGCTTTGCAAAATTAGCACACATTGATGTAGTCTGGAGGTTCTAGGTTTTTTACAAAAGACTACACAGGAATGAAGCCCCCTCACCCCTCCATTACAGAATACAGGAATTAGTAGCACAGACCCTTTTCACAGTCTAAAGAACACATAGAACAGCTCCACGCAGACTGTGGGTGCATCCTGAGAGTTTACAACAGCAGCAGTGTCATGTATGAATGAGAGAGGCCAGTATCCTCTTCTTGTCCTGCCTAGCTTGCTGATGCACACCTGTGAACAGGTGTTTAGAGACACACGGCTGTCAGTCACACTTCAGGGCCGGCTTTGGGGAACCTTTTTCTAAGCACACCAAGAAGGTCTGCCCTACCCAGTGTGGTGCTTCTCTATTCCCGACAGCTTCACCTGAGAGATTAACTTGCTGCAGCATTCCAGGGCCCCTCAAGGATTCTGGGGCATCGGTCGGGAGGGCACTGGAGTGATGCTGTCCCGCCACCCTCTTCCCCCTGAGGCCACTTTCTTCCCAGATTTCCCAGTGGTGGGCTTGCTGGCGCAGATACAAGGGCTGGGCTACAGGGAGGGATCGCTTCTGGTGGAAGGGAGAAATCCTCTCAGGATTATCCCTTTCATCTGTCCAGAGCCCCAGAAGGGAGAGTAGGATGTGCTCCGGGCCAGCGGCAGCAAGTTCACTTGAATCCCAACTCAGCGAGGGCAGAACCATGGTGCGTCTCTGCCACGGCCAAGGGAGGAAGGGCGGGCGGGCGTGCTTGGAAAAAGAGAAGTCAGGGGGAGGTGCACTTTGGGGACAGGGAAGTGGTGACCAGGCAGCCAAAGAGCCCCCCTCCTTCCCTTGCTCGGTCCCTCCGATTAGCACCCAGTACCTGTTTTGCCGATGGCGCTCTGTCCCAGCACCACCAGTCCAGGCTGGGCTCAGGCTGGCAGAGTGGCATAGTGGCCATGGGAAGCTCATGCCGGAGGCGCAGCGGGACTCACAGTGAGAGGAGGAGGAGGACGTGGTGTGGGGTCTGGCCCCAGGGCAGGAGGGGCCCAACGTCAGCGCTCCAGCACCAAGGGGGGCTGGCCCGTGGGAATCTGTTTCAGCAATGGCAGGAAATTAGCCCTGGACCCTGTCTGAGGGGGTGGGGGACCCACTACCTCGGGGAGTCTCTGTCTTCACATGACAAGAGGGAGGGGAAACCTCTCTCTGTGGTCGCTACTGGCTGCTACTGCTGCCACCCGCCACCTGCTGCCTCATTCCCCCTCTCAGTTCTTCACATGTCAGCACTGCTGCTGCTACCAGCAGCAGTGGCCACCGCCACCAACGACAATGATCCTGATGCCATCTTGGGGCATACTATGAAAATGGCACAGAGGCAGCTGGCGGAGAAAGGCACGGGCTGGCCCTTCTCCTGCAGCCACCACTGTGCAAGCTGCGTAAATGAGGACTGGGAATCACTCGCACCTTTCCACACTGAACACCCGTTACAGAGTGTCTCCCAGCGTGAGGTTTGCACCCAGTTATGCTCAGTAAAACCTTATCGTGAACAAGGGGGAGGGGTGCATGACGTGCTCTGCTGCCATCGCACCCTCACACCACCTCCGTACATGAATGCCGCTCTAAGCCAGATATCTGGCTTAGCGTCTGGCCATGACTGCTGGCTTGACAGCAGCTTTGCCTAAAATGTCTACTTCGAAAGAAACAATGCCCACCATTGCGAGTAGCAGCAACAGCATGCCAAAAACGTAGTGAAACAGAAGTCTAAGCATGAAATTAAGAGAGTGGAGAAAGGGTGGTTTCAAATAGGCTGAAGAAAGGGTGTCCTCTTTTTATGTAGCGATGCCTGTGTTACATCTAGCTTGGCCCTTAAAATTGTCAGATCATGTTTCAACATCTGGGCACCTCTGGGGCTCTCGGCGGGGGCAACCCGGTGCCGGGGCCCAGCGCGTGACTTCACCCCCCTCCATCAGGACTGCTCTGCCCATCAGTTACCGGGAGTTGCGGGAGTGCAGGGAGGAGCCCTGCCGTCAATGGAGGGATGGTGGTGGGGCAGCCGGGGGAATCGGTGCCAGGAAGGGCAATGGCCCAACCTGAGAAGCACAGATGGAGTGCCCCAGCTGTGGTGACGGGAGGGCAGCTTCCGGGGGCATGCCTGAGCCTGGCTGTGACACAGGCCGTGGGGGCCCAGCGGGGTGCAGGTGGAGGGAAGCGAGAAGGCGGGACTGGCCCGCAAGCAGACAGGGGAGATACTGAGAGCCACAAAAGCTGGTGCCATGGCAAGTCAAGGGGGCGCTTGAGAAGAGACAGGGCCAGACGGGGGGGCAGCGCACCTTCCATCACTGCCGGAGCATTGCTCTGGCCCGCCCTGGCTCAAAATGAGCCCTGTATATATCATTGCCCTAATGTGTTGGCCATTTCCAGATCTCCCATTGGCTGTGCTGTGCACTCCATCAGCCATTCAACCGCCAATCAAGATTACCTGTGTGCCATTGGCTGGGTGCTGGGTCCACTCATCTTTCCTGCCCACTGCCACCTCAGCCACTGTTCCCTTGTCAGAAACTGCCAAAACGGCTGTCTCTCCTGACGAATACACTTCTGCTTGGCTCCTGTGGGACTAACTGTTCCTTAATTGGCTGTTACTAGGCAACCAGGCTTGGTTCTTTCAGTACAATGGCAAAGCCAGAAGGCCCTTTCCAGGCCTTTGTGGGGAACTCATTGGGGCCAGTCCTGACTAGGGTTGCCAGCTCTAAGTTGGGAAATTCCTGAGGATTTTGTGGTGGAATGTACGGTAGCCAGGGTTTGGGGAGGCGAGAGGAATCAGTTGAATAGAATGTCATAGAGTCCACCCTCCAAAGCAGTTATTTTCTCCTGGGAACCATTGCTGCCATTCTCCAGATGAGGGCTGGAGATCACCCAGAATTACAACTGCTCTCTAGACTGCAGAGCTCAGTTTCCTTGGAGAAAACAGCTGCTTTGCAGGGTGAACTCTGTGTCATTATACCCTGCTGAGGTCACATCTCTCCTGCTTAGATCCCCACTGTAGAGAAAGATTACTTTTCCTAGGTAGAGGCTGCAGGGGGTGGTAGAGAGATGGAAAGCTGATGTCAGAAGGACCGATAAAGGTAGGTTGATGGTTGGCTGGGAAGGAGATAGGGTTGCCAAATCTAGGTTGGGAAATTCCTGGAGATTTGAGAGGTGGAGCCTGGAGAGGGTGGGGTTTGAGGAGGGGTGGGACCTCAGACACAGTGTCATAGAGACCACCCTCCAAACCAGCCATTTCCTCCTGGGGAAACATTGTTGCCAATCTCTAGAATTACAACTGCTCTTCAGATGGCAGAGATCAGTTCCCCTGGAGAAAATGGTAATTTCTGTGTCATTATACCTTGCTGAGATCACCACAGCAAATTGACGCTCAGTGCCCAAGGCCAGGGCATTTGCCCAGACTTCTTTCTAGAGCTCGTTGTATTTATTTTCACAACAGGCCTTATTCCTAAATATAAATAAAAGACTCCCAGTTCCATTATGATGATGATGATTGGACAGAGTTGTGAAGTGGTTAGAAAGTCAGATCAATGTGGCCAAGTGCAAAGTGATGCACATTGGAGCCAAAAATCCTAAATATAAATACACGTTGATGCACCAACAGTACAACAATGGTTCAACAAAACATGGGATATCTATATGCTGGAAAACTTCTCTATACATGATACAACGCACCAACATGAAGTGGAATTTTATAACCCGTTAAGTATATGGTATCCCATTCTGGATAAAATTAACATAAATAAATTTGATTGGGAAAACATCTCTGAAGCGAAATACAAGTTAATGCTTTATAATTGAACGATAATACCTTGTCACCAATATGTATGCATATGCTCATACTTACCTTATATCCACAATGTTATATCTTGCTTGCTGCTCAAATTTGTTCACTTCTGTGTTTTGTAATTTGTTTATAAAAATTTTAAGGAAAAAAAGAGG
>NW_015168672.1:559019-572518 GCF_001447785.1 Gekko japonicus | reverse complement strand
ATACAATAAAATCTTCTCTCTCTCATAATGCCCCTGTATAAATCGATGGTATGTCCTCATTTGGAGTACTGTGTACAGTTCTGGTCACCACACCTCAAAAAAAAAAAAAGTACAGAAAAGGGCAACTAGAATGATAAAAGGGTTGGAATACTTTCCCTATGAAGAAAGGTTAAAGCGCTTGGGGCTCTTTAGCTTGGAGAAACAACATGATCGAGGTTTATAAGATTATGCGTGGGATAGAGCATGTTGAGAAAGAAGTACTTTTTTCCCTTTCTCACAATACAAGAACTTGTGGACACTCCATGAAATTGCTGAGCAGTTGGCTTAGAACAGATAAAAGGAAGTTCTTCTTCACCCAAAGAATGATTAACACATGGAATTCACTGCCACAGGAGGTGGTGGCAGCTACAAGCATGGACAGCTTCAAGAGGGAACTGGATAAACATAAGAAGCAGAGGTCCATCGGTGGCTATTATCCAAAAGGTATAGATAGGAACTCACAGGCTGGGGCAGGTGATGCGCTGTATTCTTGGTGCTTTGGGGGGGGGGCAACAGTGGGAGGGCTTTTAGTGTCCTGGCCCCACTGATGGACCTCCTGATGGCACCTGGTATTTTTGGCCACTGTGTGACAGAGTGTTGGACAGGATGGGCCATTGGTCTGATCCAACATTGGCTTCTCTTATTTTCTTATGACTCATGTAATGAGTCAAAGAACCTTGTTTGGTGGGTACATGAGAGAGGGCTTTTTCAGTAGCAGTCCAACAATTATGGAACAACCTTGCCAGGGAGTTGCTCCTGGCTTAGTGCAATTCCCCTCCTCCTCAGTTCCATGGCATATCTTGCACAAGAACAACAACAAAAATTTTCAATGCTAAGAATAGCATCCAATATTCTGGCACACCCCAGAGGTGTTTGTCAAGTTCTAAGGCATGCCTAATACAATCATATATCTCATTCCATGGGATACTTCATCAAAGTAATATGAACCATTTACAGCTACAAGCAGCTGGACAACCCTTAAGTATCTGTTATAGTAAGCACTAGTCAACTTTTGAGGGTTGGCTAAGGATAAGCATTAGCCAACTCCATGCACACAGCATGCTCAATCTTCATTTTAAGAGATAAAAGTCAATTAACCATCAGTTGGGATGCTTTTAAGGCAAGGATTTGTCCCTCTTACCTTTTGTATATCTTCAGCAGCTGATATTATATTTTCCTTGGTGGAGCTGGAGTGGAGCAGGTTGGAAGGACTTTGGGAGAGTGGAACCATGAGAAAATGTTTTATTTATTTATTTGTTTGTTTGTTTGACTTATATCCTGCCCTCCTTGCCACAGTAATTTCATGGTGGCATACAGAACATTTTAAAACAATAAAACAAGTTCAATAAAACCACAGCACTACAATACAATAATACAGTCATAAAACAACAGTGTAAAGTGCTAGTGCTCTTTGTAGCTGATGGTGAATAGTAGCAGTGTCTAAGGTCTAGTAATAGCATGTGAATAATGATTTTAATTTAGGGCCAGGGTCTTGATTTATTAGGGCGGCTCCCTACTCAAAGGCCTGGTGGAAGAGCTCCATCTTGCAGGCCCTGCAGAACTCTAAGTGGTCCCGCAAGGCCCTGATATCATCCAGGAACTCATTCCACCAGAGCAGAGCCGCCACTGAAAAGGCCCTGGCTTTAAAACAATTAAAAAATTAAATTTAAGAAAAGGCCCTGGCCCTCATCACAGCCAGACTGGCATTTCTAGGACCTGGGAGGGCCAGATAGTTTTGGGATCCCAGTCATAGTGCTCTCAGGGGAACATGTGGGGAAAGGCGGTCCCTTAGGTATGTAGGCCCCTGACCATATAGGGCTTTAAAGGTAAGAACCAGCACCTTGAACCCAATTTGATATGCTAGAGGCAGCCAGTGCAGTGCTTTTAGTGCAGGCTGGATGTGCTCCTGCATAAGGAGACCCAACAACAGCCTGGCCACTGCATTCTGCACCAGCTGCAGCCTCCAAATTTGGGACAAGGGCAGCCTGATGTAGAGAGCATTGCAGTAATCCAATCTCGAGGCGACCATTGCATGGAAAACTGGTGCCAGGTCATTGCATTTGAGGAAGGGAACCAACTGCTTGATCAGCCAGAGATTATAAAAGGCTGGCTTCACAGTGGCTGCTACCTGGGCCTCCATCATTAAAGAGGTATCCAGGAGCACTCCCAAGCTCCTAACCTCCAGTGCTGGCACCAACGGTGCCCCATCGAAGGTTGGGAGGGGGATCCCTACCCTTGGACCACTCTGACTCAGGCACAGGACCTCCGTCTTCATCGGATTCAATTTCAGTCAACTCAGTCTAACCCAACCAGCCATGGCTTTCAATGCCAGGTCCAAATTTTCCTGACTAGAGTCGGACTGGCCATCCAATAGCAGATAGAGCTGGATGTCATCCGCATTTTGGTGACGACCCAGCCTATAACTCCAGGCAATCTGGGCAAGGGGTTGCTTATAGATGTTAAATATCATCGGGGAAAGCACCACTCCTTGGGGCACTCCACAAACCAGCGGGTGCCTTCGGGATAGCTGTTCCCCTATGGCCACCCTTTGTTCCTGACCCTGGAGAAACAAGGAGAGCCATTGTAAGGCAGACCCCTGAATTCTGGTGTCAGCAAGGTGGCAGGTCAGTAGTTGGTAGTTGACTGTGTCAAACACTGCCGACAGGTCTAACAACAGCAACACCGCTGAACCATCCCAATCCAGATGCCTCTGGAGGTCATCTGTGAGGGCAGCCAGTACTGTCTCTATCCTGTGGCCTGGTTGAAAGCCAGACTGGAAGGGGTCTAAGATGGAGGTATCATCCAAAAACCCCTGCACCCTCTCAATTAATCTCCCTTAGGGCACCTCGTAGCCCATTGTGGCCAGATTTAATTAGCCACGACAGGCATGGATCAAGGCTGCCAGTGGTCGGGCGAACAGTTGCAAGCAGTTTGTTGACCTCCTCTAGAATTTGACTAGAAGACGTGCATGTAACCTCAAGTTCCCTTACTGTCTCAACTGTGGCGGGAAGGTCATGGTGCAGCGACAAGGCTATCTGCAAAATAGCTCGCAAAAGCCTCACAGCCAATCTCCAATTCCTTAACATTTGGTCTGTCCTGTGGCAGAACAGTAATAGACTGAATTGTCCTAAATAATTGGGCTGGACGAGAGCTCGCAGATGCAATCTTTGACTGTCATCTCATGGGATCTCATAAACATCCTTGTGGCTTCATCGCAGGCACATCACCACTGTCTCTCTAGCTATCTGAGTCCTTGTTTCATCAGCCGCAGCTCCTGTGTGTACCATGGAGTGTGCTTAGAATGGGGGCGCAGAGGGCATTGGGGATCGATCTAGTTAATGAATGCTGAGAGTCGGCTATACCAGTCCTCAACAAGCTCATCTAATGAGCCGCCAGGGAGCATTGGATCCCACAGAGCCAGCTGGAACCGCATTGGGTCCCTTTGGCTCCACAGGTGAGCTAAAATACACTCGCCGCTCATACAGGGTCGGGGTGGAATATCCACGTGGGCCTTCAGAGCAAAGTGGTCCAACCATGGAACCACCATAGCAGTAATTCAGTCCACTGTCACACCCACCACAAGGATCAAATCAAGCATATGCCCCATCTGGTGAGTGGGCACCGTTACATATTGGGAGAGTCCCACCATGGTCGATACCGCTTGCATGGAAACTGTATCATCAGCATAGACATTGAAGTAACCCTAAACTATCAATCTAGGGTGCTCCAGTGCCCAGCCTGATACAGCCTCCAGAAGGAACGACAGGCTGTTTGTCTGTGCATTGGGGAGATAGTACACCAACCAAACAGCCAAACTCTCCCCGGCTTCCTATACAAAGCCAGCACACTCTATGCCCGTGAGCCTCAGTGGTGGGAGTGCTCTGAAGGAATAAACCTTCCGAATGAACAAAGCCACTTCCCCCTCCCCTTGGTGAAGGACTGAAAACCCAGGAGGAGCTAGTTGGGAATAATTTAGCTGAGTGGATGGAATTCATAGCATCCTTGACTCTTAGTGGTGACAGCATTATTCAACCATTCCTTATGAATTATACCACCTTATTTAGGTGACCAGATGTAAGGGAAGACAGGGCTGCAGTATAGAAATAGAAGCTTTGGAAGCTGCATGATTCTACCTGCCAACTTAAAAAGGACATCCATATTCCTGTATATCTGATTACCTACTTTCCAGTGCTATTTAGGGGTAAAACTAAATTTTGAAAGCTGATTAGTTCATGGTAAATACCCCATTTTGATTTTGTTTCTCTCCTGAGTATTTTTGCAGGAGTTTCTCTTTTGTCATGTGAGATTCTGTTGATTAAAATTAATGCAATTTTAACAATATTTGTGACAGTTACACATAAATGGGACATGATGTAAAAATAGTGTATACTAGGGGTGAGCATGAACCAGAAAACTCTGGTTTGGTTCAGGGTTAAGGGTGTACCTGAACCGAACCATGACCTGAGCAAAACTGCTCGAACTGAAATGGCTGGGAAGGGTTTAATGGCTGTGCAAGCCATTTAACCCATCTGTTTCACTTTCCCCCACTTTGAAGTGAGGGGGAGCAAAACAGAGGGTTTTAATGGCTTGCAGCCATTTAAACCTAACAGCTGATGGGCGGACTTGCCCAAGTGTTAGATTTAAATGCCTGGGAGCTATTAAACCTGTCAGTTTCACTCCCCTCACTTGGAAGTGGGAGGAGTCAAAGGGATTGTTGAAATGGCTTGCATCCATTTTAGCCTAACAGCTGATGGGTGCACCAGCCCAACTGTTTGGCTGGAATTGATACAAGCCATTTCAGCAATCCCTTTCGCTCCCCCCCCCCACTTCCAAGCATGCTCATCTGCTGTTAGGCTGAAATGGATACATTTCAGCAAAAAGGATTGCTGAAATGGCTTGCATCCATTTCAGTCTAACAGTAGGGCTGGTGTGCCCATCGGCTGTTAGGCGGAAAAGGATGCAAGCCACTTCAGTGATCCCTCTTGCTTCCCGCTAAGAGCCACACGAGCCTCCCAATAACCACATGGAAGGTCATGGGAGGTTCATTGAGGCAAGATGGCATGAATCTCAGTTCGTGAACAACAACCCGGGCAATTTCGTCACGAAACTAAATTCATGACAACTTTCGTGCCCATCTCTAGTGTATACATATAAATGGCATTAAATAACACAAAATTATCAATAGCAATGAAAATCAGAAAAACCAAAACCAATACGAAATAAAAAAATGAAAATGATCTTGTGCTAACTTACATATGAACATACATTTAATGGATCTGTTGAGAATTAATCATATCACAAAGCTGGCTGGCTGGCTGGGAAGCTGCAATCTTGGAGGGCACTGCAATTTCAACCTTTGGCAGGGTTCAGCCATCCCTTGCTGACTTGCTTGAGAGTCTGGAGGTTATATTGAACCCAGCATTATTGCTGGAGAAGCAAGTTAATTCAGTTGTGAAAAACACTTCTTTCCATCTTAACTTAGTTTCCTGCCATGACCTGGCTGATCTGGGCACATAGATCCATGCCATGGTGACCTCAAGACTAGGCTAATGTACTCTACATAGGTCTGCCTACAAAGACAAACTCAGAAATGCAGCTGTGGTAGCTCATTTACTATCAGGAGCTAAGTGGAAGGAGAAGTATGTATATTGCAAGTGTTCTGCAGTTAGCACATTGATTAGTCTCAATTCCTGGTTTTTATAGTCTAGGACTCATATAATATGCATGACAGCCTTTATCAATAGGCTGTGCTGAGACAGCTTCCCACATCTGAGTAAAGTCTTCTGAAGGTGCTGCGCTAGAAACAACTGCCCATACCTGAACAGTCTGTGTTGTGGCTCCCCCTTATGGAATGGCCTGCCTGACAAGGTCAGGAAGCCTCCCACACTTTTGTCATTCTGTATAATGGGTAAATTGGAACTGTTCAGGAAGGAATTCTTATAAGGGGTATAGTCGTGTAGTAAAACAGAATTGTTCGGGAGGGCACTTTTATATCAGGAATAGGACTGTGGGTGTAGGCAGTTAGAAAACATTTTATTGTATTGACCTCTAATTTCATAATCCAGTTTTATTGCTCTTCCTTAAATTTTATATTCTTTCTATTGCAGCTTTTTTTTAAAAAAAATAGTAATCTGCCTTGAGTCTCAGTGAGGCCCCTGCCACACAGCAGGTAAAACACCGGTGAAAGTGCAGCTAATTAGAGCCGCACCAAAATAGAGACGCTGCGGGCAGGATCCCACGGATCCCGTGAGCCGCGTGCCGTTGCTCCCCGGCAAGATCAGATGCCGGGGAGGAAGAGACGAGTGGGAGGCTGCCGAACCGCGCATGCTCGAGCATGCGCAGTTCGGCCGGGGGCCGGGGATGCACCGGCACAAGGACACGCCGCCGATCCCACGGCCTCACTTGCCGCGGCCCTTTCGATTGAACCACCCGGTTAGGTGGTTCTTTTTTGGTGCGCTTTTTTGGTGGAAGGGACGGATGGGGGATGGGCGCAGCATGATTCCCAGATGTTGCTGTGGGATCGCGCCCATTTGCTGTGGCCCCAATCCGTCCCTCTCCCGTCCCCAAACCCCTCATGTGAACAGGGCCCAAGAAAGGCAGACTACAAATAAATAAGTCAGAAAGCTTTCTATTCAAAATTTACCTCTAAATTTGTAATCCAGTTTTATTGCTCTTCTTTAGATTTTATACTTTTTATTGCACAGTTTTTTAAAAATTTAATAATCTGCCTTGAATCTCAGTGAGAAAGGCAGACTATAAGTAAAGCAAGAAAATAAATAATAAGTCAGGAAGCTTGCTATTCAAATTGAACTTCAGTATACTGCTGCAAAAGTTGACACTATAAGTAGCTGGCCCAGAAAATTTCACTGAAAATATCATTCCAAGCAAATTTTGGAGAAGTTTCTAAGAAATGACAAAGGAATAGGGGGAAAAAAGGTTTGATAACACTATTAACATTTCTTGGAGGGGGTCCCCACATTTAAAAAACAGGCTTTAGAAAATGCCACAGCACAAATGCCACAGAGTATAGTCACAAAAAATGGGCCAAGGATTGCTATCTTTTTTATAATGCCTGGTTTCTATACCTTTGACAGAAGCTTTATTTTCCAATGTCAGCAGGTAATACAGCTTATCTACCTATCCGAGGAAGCTTCAGTTGCTGATACCTGTAGAGTGAAATGCAGTTTATTTAGACAAACATAGTCCAGGCAGCTGTGGTTAGTAGGTATCACAAACTGTTTTAATGAGGATGCTTCAGATGATACTAGAATCCACTGAATTGATTTTTTCCCTTCAGCACAACAGTTTTAGTCATGGATTTGTTTAATCAAATCACTCTTTTGTAAGGCTTTTATACTCTTGTTGCTATATTTAAAAGACAATACAATTTTATGAGCTATTGTATACATGGCCATGGCATTCCAGCTATGCTGCTAATATTGGCAGTTTGATCAAGATATAATCTGATTTTGATCACATAACTTTAAAATACTTGAGCAGAGGGGGGGGAACCATTAACCACTGATAATGAATAAATAATTATTCATGCTATATAACATGGTAACATTATATATAACATTATATATAACAAGGTAAACATTAAATGTTCATCATGAATTAAGTAATGGATCACAACATTTCTGAAGAAAATATCAAAATTCTATTAGTGTATGCTCATCTTCTTGTTACAAAGTAAGTTTCACTGTTGTAATAGAAATATGTTGAATTAACTTCTGGAAATCTTTGCATATATTTGATATTCTGGGGAAAATGTTTAATTCATCACTTCTTGCTGGAAAGACGACTCCTTGTCTAGCTGTGCTTTCGTCATCATCTGTTTTAGTGGCAATGAAAATTGTTCTAGGTTTAATCACACATTTCCTTCTATTTAGAATTCAGTAATTAAGTACTACATTATTTATATTCCAGTTCCATATGGTTCTTTATTACCTTAATGATTAGTACTATTGTTCTTTGTAAAACTCATTTATTCAAAGAGAAATTATTGTTTAAGCCTACTATCCCAGGCTTGGGATCACACGCTGTTGAATTTAGCAGGACTAACTTCACAGTAAATGCAAATGGGGTTATGCATATTTTCTATATGCTCATTTATGTGTGTGTACTCTTGACCTGGATGGCCTAGGCTACCTCACTTTTATCAGATCTCAGAAGCAAAGCAGGATCAGCCCTGGCTAGTGTTTGAATGGAAGACCTCTAAGGAATACCAGCGGTGTAATGTGGAGGCAGGCAGTGTCAAACCACCTTCAAATGTCTCTTGCTTTGAAAACCCTATAGGGTCGCCATAAATCAGCTGTTATTTGACAACACTTTCCACCACCATGTTGTGTCCTACATTTAGTAATTACAAATCCTACACTGCAGTTAAAAAAAAGCAATTACAATTTAAACTGCTACACATAATGCAACATTTTGTTGTGGATCCCCACTTGTGTTTGTGTCTGCCTGCCTGCCTGCCTGCCTGCCTATCTATCTATCTATCTATCTATCTATCTATCTATCTATCTATCTATCTATCTATCTATCTATCTATCTATCTATCGCAATTCTTTTTTGTTCCAATAGGCATCACACCACACTTAACCCAGAATGAACTTCATTTTTCGCATTGCTGCTCTCTCAGTTAACTTAGAGAGATCCTCAACACAAACTGCTTTCGTTTTGTTGTTGTTGTTGTTCAGTCGCACAGTTGAGTCCGACTCTTCGCGACCCCATGGTCCAGCTCCCGCCAGGCCCTCCTGTCTTCTGCCGTCCTCTGAAGTTGGCTCAATTTCATGTTAGTTGCATCGATGACACTGTCTAACCATCTCTGCCGTCCCCGTCTTTCGTTTGCACCATTCTAAATCATTATCTGCAATTTATGAACAAGTAAATAGCACTAATCCCAATATGGACCCTCGTGGGACCCCACTGCTTATTTCCCTCCATTGTGAGAACCATCTATTTATTCCTACTCTCTGATTCCTGTCATTCAATGAATTTTTAATCTATGAGGACCTGTTTGTGATTGCTAAACTTACACAGGAGTCTTCGGTGAGGAAACTATCTGGGACAAGCAGAATATATTTGGAAAGGGGCAGAGATGTCATGCAGTGTTGCACAATGAAAGACAGAGGCTTGAGACTGTATCATAGCTACGAGGAAGAATAAAACTAAATTTGGTAACTTCAAATGCAGAGCCTGTCTGGGTTCGGTAACTCAGAATGTTGGTTAATGGAAATAGCAAAAAGAAGAAGAAGAAGAAGAAGAAGAAGAAGAAGAAGAAGAAGAAGAAGAAGAAGAAGAAGAAGAAGAGGAGGAGGAGGAGATTGGATTTATACCCTGCCCTTCACTACCCAAAGGAGTCTCAGAGCAGCTTACAAACTCCTTTCCCTTCCCCTCCCCTCCACAGACACCCTGTGAGGTAGGTGGGGCTGAGAGAACTCTGACACAAACTGTTCTTTTTCAAGAACTATGGCTTGCCCAAGGTCATCCAGCAGGTGCAAGTGGAGGAGTGGAGAATCAAACCCGATTCTCCCAGATTAGAGTCCGCGCACTTAACCACTACACCAAGGCATTCTTACCTTTATATTGTAGTCTAATGTGTTCTTTATCTTGCTCCTTTGATGTTGGTATGTATTCCTTTTGGTAATATAATCTCTTTTCATTGAATCAGTGTGGATTTGTGGTTTCCCTTGGTTCATGCTAGCCAGAAAATTAGGACATACGATTCAAAAGCAAGTCTTCAATCTCAGGAATTTACCTCATGCTCAGTATAAATGGGTTGCTGACAAGAAAGCAGAAATTATGAAACTGTTTTAAAATCTTTTCTAAGTATCTTAAGGAGCTGTCTCATTAATTACTAGGGGAGCTATCTTTCCCAATGATAGTGGCAGTGGGAAAAGTAGTTGGGTAAGTAGAAAAAAAAATTCCTCATCAAAATCTGGGAGCTTGGCCAGCTGGCTAAATTCCTTTCTTGAATAAAATAGGAATACTTGTAGAAACCATTCAACATGAACATATGAAGGTGACTTATATTGAATCAGACCCTTGGTCGGTCAAGGTCAGTATAATCTACTCTGGCTGGAAGTGGGTCTTCAAGGTCTCAGGTGGAGGTATTTTGTGTCATATCACCCTGAGACCTTCTGCAGGCAAAGCCCTTCCGCAAGCATCTTTCCCTTTTGAGAACCCTGCCTTGTTCATCATCACTACAGGGAAATTTTGGAGGGATCACTTGTTGTGTCATCATGATATTGTATAGGCAACCCCCCCCCCATTTTTTTTAAAAAAACCTTGTTGCAGAAAGTATCAGTGTGAGACATCACAATGACACTTTTAGGATGCATAGAAGCCAACTAATAGAAAATGTATAAGAAGACTTTTGCTGTTGTGTTGGGGTTAGCACTTACGGTTGCCTGCTTCCAGGTTGTCAAACAACACAAATATACACTGCAAAAACCTTTTATAAGTTAATGTGTTCTATTTGTTCCATCTTATAAAGTGCACTGTGTGTTATTTATAATTCTCTAAAACAGGTATATATTCATTACATGTAATATCAACAATAATAATCAGTGTATACAATTCTAATAACTACCAGTCAATTTACATCCTTTTTACACAATCAACCCCAATGGGAGTTTCTAGAATTATACACCCGCTTCTCTTTGCTTGAAAGTCTTCTAAAGGGGGAAGTTTCCTTTTGTGGTTACATTGAAGTTTAAATTGATGTTTGTTGCTGGTCCTACAAGAGGCCCATTAAACAGCTGAAGTTCATAGATGGAGCGCTCCTGTCTTTCTCAAAGCTGCCTAGTGTTCCAAATAAGATGGAACAAAAGAACACATTAACTTATAAAAGTTTTTTGCAGAGTATATTTGTATTGTTTGACTCTTCTAATACTGCAGCTCGAGTTTCTGCAGCTTCCAGGTTGTGGCTGGAGAGCTCCTGGGATTACAACTGCTCTCCAGGCAACAGAAGTCAGTTTACCATGACAAAATGGCTGCTTTAGAAGGTTGAGTCTGTGGCGTTATACCCCATTGAAGTCCCTCCCCAAACCCTGCCCTCCTCTGGCTCTGAACTTAAAATCTCTGGGTATTTCCTAACCCAGAGCTGGCAACTCTAGCACTGAATCACTGATTCTTAAAAACAGAAGAATAGCTATGTTAGCCAAGCATTGCGAAATTAACCCAAAGTCCAGTGTCATTTTAAAGACTAGCCAGTTATTCAACCATAAATCTTGAGTCATAGCTCACTTCATGAGATCTGGAATACATTTTGTTAGACTTTAAGATGCCACTAGATTTTGGTTTAATTTCCCCATAAAAACATTTTTTTTAAACGTTGTGATTTGAGAGTTTCTCAGATTTTGGTATGATGTACTCAGGGATTGTACAGCTTATTTTCCCATTCTCCTTTCAATGCTTTCTGTATGTACAGTCCTCTGAATTTTTTTTTAAAAAAATATCATCTTTGAAGGATTGTTTACTTGGCTATGTTTGAACTGTGATTAGTGTCCTGGAGTTTGGACAAAAATAGTCTTAAATAAGACCACATTCTTCATATGAGTTAATGTAGAATGTTTTATGCTATGAGTCAATGTAGAATGCTCAATAAAAAGTAAGCCTGGCAACAGTGATTGTAACTGGAAACCCCATACCAAGATTGCTTAATTGTTTCTTATGAGGGGTTCCAAATAATATAATAAAGTTTATGCTTGTAATTGCTCATTTATAGCATCTATCTTATTCTGTACCTACACTATTAAAAATGAAAGTAAATTTATTGTTTAGGCTATTTCTGGCTTTACTAGCAACTTGCTGTATATCAGAATAAGTATTCCCAGAAAGAATGGCAGCATGCATAGACTTGGGCTGCTACACTGAGTGCTAATCACACAGCAATCAGCAGAAATTTAACTATGTGAATGGGTTGATTTTAATAAGGTTAACATCTGTCACTTTCCAATATGCTTAGCATTAAAACCGTACATATCAAGGTCTTATTGTCAGGATTAAGATTGGAGGTGACAGATAAATACCGTAAGAAATGTCAACATCTCTGGCATATGTTTCAGATATAGAAAAGTACACAAATAAAGGTATTTATTTCTGCATATATAAAGACACAATCCATATACTGAAAAGCAATCGATTTTTATAGGATACTTTAACTTTCACAGTAGTTTTGCAGGGTTTTCTAGCTAAGCATTCCCTAATAGCAAAATTACATTATTATTATTTTAAGGAACAGTGTGAACTTCCCAAAGTACCACAGAGATTCTGCAGTGGTGTAAAACCTTCAGTTGTAGCATTGGCTTGGGAATAAAATAATATCATTCACTTGCATCTTCAGAAACTAACTTCAGAAGGGTCCATAACAACTGATCTTGAAAGCCATATGTATCCACGGACAATGATGCTGTAAATGCAAATTGGTATTAATCTCATAATTTATTTCTCGGCCATGTTTTATTTTGTGTTTTATGTCCTAGATTATCCAGAATTCTTTGTACTGGTCTTCTTGTTTTGTATGTTTTCTCCTAATCTGTTTATTGATGGACAAGAGCTACTTGGAACATATCATTGTTTGTGGGAATGTAGGAAGCTCCTGAAGTTGAAGGGAGTTTTAATTTGTGTTTAAAATGATAGTAATTAAGAGCTCTTTCAAAAAGTACACTTTGGGTGCTCTTTACTGAATACTTCCTTTTGTGGTACAGCAATTTGAAATAATTTACAAGTAGTTTCTATCAATGAAATAAATAATCAATAGGTTTGATCAAGTATGTTTTGAAACGATTTGGAAGTCATTTCTATCAAATAAATAATCCACAGTTTTGCTGTTTGGCCTGATTGAAAAATAACTGCATTGTCATTTTATTTTATTTTTTGCATTTGGCAGGGCTGCCAAGAGGAGGGACTGTGGGGACAAAATTGGGAGGGGGCAAGTCTGCTGGAGGGCCCTTGAAGCTGTATTCTTGGAATTTATTTAAATATTTTAATGCAGTTCTGACTGCAGCCACTAGGGGAACATGGAGGGCAGAGTACAGTTAAAAGCTCAGGTTTTCTTCAAAGTTTACTGTGAGGCTGAAGGTAACCCTTGCTTCTCAGATCCTGCTAAACCCATCAGCCAAGCCACAATTGAGCAAGGCAAGATCAGCCATCGTAAACTAGCACCAGTGCCAGGATGCGGCCCCCTGAGAAGGTCAGTATCTCCAGCAGTCTGTGGTTTCCTTTTTCCTTTAGTTCCACCCAGCTTTTGCGCAGCCAAATCTTGCAAAGGGGCAGCCCTGTTAGTAAGTGGTAACAAAAAAGAAGGAAGGAAGGAAGGAAGGAAGGAAGGAAGGAAGGGAAAGAAAAACTTTTTGTTGTCTTTTCCTATGTTCCACTCTTTTCCACACTTTTTTTCTCCTTTGTTTTACTCTCTTTTTTCATGATCTGTCATTCATCTATCCCCACTTCTA
>NW_015168672.1:558144-559000 GCF_001447785.1 Gekko japonicus | reverse complement strand
TTTCTCATCCATCCTGGTTTGCAATTTAGAATGTACAAGTGGAGCTCCGCAAGAAACTTGCGGGGTGGTTATCCCATTCCTCACATCTTTGCTTCCTCCCATCTTCCCCTACCTTTCTTACAATCTTTCTCCCTTCTGCCCCTCCTTTCTTAATCTCTCTCTCTCCCCTCCATGTATGTTACTTCCTCTCTCTTTCTGACCCATTGTTTTTCTGCCTCCCCACCCAATCACTCTTTTTCTTTCTCCCCCCACTCTATCACTCTCTCTTTCTGCCCCATCACTCTCCCAGCCTCCTGCCTGCTTCCTCTCCCCACCCCCACAGCAGCAGTGGCAGCGCTCTGGGAATCACAATGGACTTATACCCAGCTGAGGCCTCTCCCTTCCCAAAACACAGCCCTCCTCACAGCCCACTTCAAAACCTTTAGGAATTCCCCAGCCTGGCACTGGCTTCCTCCCTAAAAGGCCAAAATAGAACTGGAAAGGGGCCCTCCCCCTCCTTTTACTGGCAGAAACAGTTAGAAGCGCCCCCCCCCCGGCATTAATATTTCTAGACGCGGAGAAAGCTTTTGACAACGTGAACTGGTCCTTTCTGAAATACAAACTAGAAGCCTGGGATTGCGGGAAAAACTTTGTAAATATGTTTTCAGCCATCTACAAAGAGCAATGGGCAAAAATAATCGTAAATGGCGAACCATCGCAAAACATAGCAATCCAGAAAGGAACCAGACAGGGCTGCCCACTTTCGCCTCTACTGTTTATCTTTGGTATTGAATCATTAAATGACATGGTCAGAGAAAATACAAATATCAGTGGACCTAAGATAAGAGGGGAACAATACAAACTTCAAGCGTTTGCC
>NW_015168672.1:554796-555019 GCF_001447785.1 Gekko japonicus | reverse complement strand
CCTACCAGCTGTCCTTGGTTTCTTAGATGCAAACACAAACCTATCTATAGCTCCTTGCCACTTCTTCAGTATATGTACTGGTATATGCCAAGGTAATACATAAAAAAGGTAGGTCAGTCTAGGAACTAAAAACATTTTAACCATCGCAATTCTTGTACTAATTGAATCTTTCCACCTCCGCCATTCTCTCATTTTGGCTTGTATTCCACTCCAAATTCTTTTA
>NW_015168672.1:550974-554549 GCF_001447785.1 Gekko japonicus | reverse complement strand
TAGTGGGCAACCCTGTTTCGTACCACTCATTACTTGGACAAACTCCTCTGCTAATCCACTAACTCCTACCATCGCCTTAGACTTAATATATATTGCCTCTATCATATTTTGAAACTTCTCCCCGAATTTATACTTTTGAAATACATTTTTCATATACGTCCAATCCACCGAATCATTACCACTCATTACTTGGACAAACTCCTCTGCTAATCCACTAACTCCTACCATCGCCTTAGACTTAATATATATTGCCTCTATCATATTTTGAAATTTCTCCCCGAATTTATACTTTTGAAATACATTTTTCATATACGTCCAATCCACCGAATCAAAAGCTTTATATATATCCAACGCCAAAAGCGTAAGAGGCATCCCTTTATTTTTAGCTAAGTAGACCATTCCCATTACCTTCCTAACCACCTCTACCAAGTACTTCTGAGGCATAAACCCAAATTGATCTTATCAAATGTATTATACATTTTTTGAGTCTCATTGCCATAAGTTTTGCAAATATTCGATAATCCATATTGGTAATAGAAATTGGCCTATACGAATCCCTTAAAGTCTGATCTTTCCCCGGTTTAGGAATTAACACCAACCTCGACTCCAACCATGTAGGTGGGGTATTAGATCCATCCAAAATTCCCTGAAACAATTCAGTCATATGTGGCACCAATATATCCTTAAAGTGCTTATAAAACACCGCATTAAACCCATCCAGTCCAGGTGCAGATTGCCCATTCATAGATTCTATTACCATCTTAACTTCTTCTTCAGTTATCATCTTGTCTAGTTCCTTCCTATTTTCCTCACTCAATTCTGGGAATTCTATTCCCTCACAAAATTGTTCAATATCATAATTTTTAATTCCCTTATTTGCATACAATTTATTATAAAAGTCTACAAAATTCTCCAATATCTTTTTAGGTTACTAACAACCGTCAAGCTGCTCAAAAAAAGAATAAAAAGATAAGGAATATGATCTACATGATGCTTCCTTATGTTTCCTCAGTTGGCAGCCAGTTACATTTTCAATAGATGGGAACTTTTGGCTTTTAAATTCCTATGTCAAGGACATGTTACAAATTGCAAATGATGGTAATGCGCACTATACTGCTGTGTGTGTTACGTGTCCCAGGAATGTACCTTTTTGATGCCACTTTCTGTCAATGATCAGGGGGAATCTGAATTAGCATTCAGGTCTGTGGGGATCAAATTCATTATCTAATTCTGGTTTGCAAACTTTTCACAATTACATTAATGCTGTCTTATATTTAGCTGTAGTGGAACACCTCTAGAATTAATTATCTTACGTCAGAATAGTACATGTTGAATCTGTGCTTCCTTAATAAACCAATGGGCACTATTCATATTTCAATATAACTATCTCATTAATTTGGAGATGGACATCTGCTTACAATCAAATTAACGTATTATAACTGTGTTGCACTGTTTAAATATCACATATCTTTTATTTGATTGCTACACTTAGGCCCCATCCATAACCACTCACGGCAAGGTAGCCACAATTACATGTCCAGTCTCTATGCAAAGACAGCACAAACTTGCTCTTTGAGCTGCATTTCATTTACTGTGTGCTTTTTATTCCCACCAGTGCAACACTGGATAATACTTCAAAACTCAGCCCTATAAAAGAAAGGTAACAACAGCAATTATTATGTATATAATAATCTTCATGCATGATAAAAATTACTATGATTTACCTGTGGTGCTGTTCAGTGCTCCCTCTAAGCCGTGGAGTCTTGTGAGCAAAAATTCTACTTTGTGAGCTACTGGCATTAAAGTTTTAAGAGAGCGATTTGGCTACTGCATAAATTAGTTTGCGCCGGCCCGGAGCCATGCTTCCTGAACTAAGACAAAAATGTGTGAGCTGGAGGCCATTTTTAAAACTCAGGGGAGCTTCAGAAGCAATTTACAATGCAGAGCAAGGAGATGCTGTTGGGGAGGGAGGACAGAGTAGCTCAGTGTTTCCATGCCCAAAGAGCATGGACCAGGGCTAGGGCTTTTTCGGTCGTGGCTCCTACCTGGTGGAATGAGCTCCCGGGGGAGATCTGGGCCCTGCGGGACCTTGAGCAGTTCTGCAGGGCCTGCAAAACGGAGCTCTTCCGCCAGGCTTTTGAGTAGGAGCCGCCACCCTACTATACCACCACCGTCAAGACATCTGAATGGATGCATTGACGGGGCCCAAGGAAGAAGTTGGAATTACATCAGAAACGCTGTCGCCACTGGATATGTACGCTGAGAATACCAGCTCGAGTCGTGGGGATACCATCTTTCATCTAGGACACTAGTAACTGGATAGAGCACTTTAGTCTTAGTTTTGATGTTTTATTATATTTAAATATGTTTTTACTTATGGCTAGACTAATGATCTGGCCTCTTTTAGCCGCCCTGAGCCCACTGGGGAGGGTGGGATATAAGTGTAAAAAATAAATAAATAAATAAATAAATAAATAAATAAATAAATAAATAAATAAATAAATAAATAAATAAATAAATAAATAAATAAGAGGCTCTCTAGAGTCTGCATTGGCTGGAGAGATAATAACACATCTGTACTATGACATTGTAGAGAATTTCACATTACACTTTTTAAGCCGGTTTTAAGCCATTATTGATCTGTCTTTGAGTAAACCGGTACAGGGCTGCCATTTCACACAAGCCTTTCCCCTGCCAGTAAAGAGCTGTCTCTGAAGCGTTTTGGCATTTCAGACTGCACCGCTTTCCCCCGCCCTTTTTCACCCATGCAGGCAATCTCCATCTTTTTTTAACGTTCATTTTAGAGTGCTATAGTGCTATAACGCATCACCAAAACAGAACTATAGCTACCCCATTGGAATGCCTATCAGTGTTTTATTCACGTTATAAGCTTTTGGTTAAACTTTGTTGGTTTTAATGGTGACACTGGACTTGAATTTTGTTCTGTTGCTTCAGACCAATGCCCACCTGAATCTACTAGCTATGGTGACTGAGGGGAACCTCCACATTCAGAGGCAGTCCACCTCTGAATGCCAGTGCCTGGAGGCATCCTCAGGGGAAGGCCTTGGCCTCTGTGCCCTGTTGTTGGCCCTCCAGAAGAACTGGTTGGCCTCTGTGTGAGACAGGATGCTGGACTGGGTGGACTGGGTGGACTGGACTGCTGGTCTGATCCAGCAGAGCTCTTCTGATGTTCTTCTGGAACGGCCGGGGGGAAGGGGTCTGGAGGCCATTCCATGGCCTGGAAGGGCCGGGGAGGAACTTACCTTCCTCCTTCTTTCTCTTCGTGGCTGGACTGAGGGGAGGGCTGCTGGGAGCAGGTGGTGGGGCTTGCTACATGTCCCCACCCCCTGGCCTCCTCTCTAGTAGAGCATCGCTCCGGTGAGCTCTGGGGTGAAATGAGGCCTGATTATTGCTAGCATGTGGGCCACTGGGGAAAGGAGGCCTGGCCTCTGAGGTGCATGTTTGGTGAAAGGACTAGGTCCCGATGTGTGGAAGAAACTGCAGAAGAATACCCCCTCATGGGCCAAAGCACCACCACTGCATGTGGAGGGTGTGAATGCGGTGGCAGTGCTGAG
>NW_015168672.1:540767-550942 GCF_001447785.1 Gekko japonicus | reverse complement strand
CTTCCTCTCTTCGGCTCCTCCCCCCCTTGCAGTGCGGTGGAGCCATACGAGTGGCAAACCCTGACAGCGCATCCCTTGTTCGTTGGGGCAGCATGGCGACCTGGGGCCAACCCCCACAGGGGCTGATTGTACAATCCAGTACAGATTGTCTATAACCCCCATGTGCAAACGCTGATCACTGGGTCCATCTGGGACAGCATCCCTGGATCTGCAAGCCAAGTGGAGAGGCCTTCAACCTTGCCCTGGAATCCTGAGCTGGCATGAATATGGTTGTGGTGGCTCCCAACTTACCAGTGAGGCAGCTGCTGAAGCAAAGGGGTTCTGCTTGACTGCTGCAGATGAGGCTGTTCCACCATGCTGAAGCCACAATTGGACTGTTTCTGCCCACTCCCCCTGATCAGCCTCCTGTTCCCTCCCTCACACCAGTTGCTCGGGGGCTGGATAAGAGCCCTGGACAGGCTGGTTCTGGCCTCCAGGCCTTATGTTTGACACACCTGCTCTAAAGTCTTTATAAATGTCTAGAAAGTATTAATGAAGACAGTGTGACAAAAATGCCTTCCCATTGAAAGGTTATTGCTTGCTTAATCATGTTTCAAAATATGACTATTTCCTGAATGTTATGTCATGGTTTAGGCACAATGATAAACAAGCTGGTAGATTCCTTGGGTTGTATTATCCTTCACCTCACAAAGTAAATATTTCCTCTTTCAGTACAAACCCAAATTTGTCATTACATCTTAAGGTATGGTTTATTCTTGCCAAATCAACTTTCCAAAAATTTGGTCAATCAAGGTTTGAATCCTGAAGAGAACATAGCTTGCGGTTCAGTTGTGATGACAATGTATATGTTGTTGTGATGGACTGCAGTTTTAAAAAGATTAGAAGTGCTGTGCAAACAGGTAAAGGACTGTGAAGGGTTAATTCCTCACAGAGCCAGAGAGCCTTGAGTGACAAGTTGCTTCAAGAGATCTGATTGGTTAGCATCAGTTGAGCAGAGAAAGTCTTCTGAACTGGATGCTGAGGAGGATTGATTCTGAATTCAGCCCTGACAGAGAGCAGTTTAACAAAAATGGAGTACTGGGTAAAGTTGGCAAGAGGAGTGGGTAGTTAGAAGAAGACTCCCATTCAGGCCAGAAAAGGGGATAGATATTCTAGAGAGAGAAGAAAATTCTCTACGCAGTTAAAACAGGTAGATAGCCCTGAAGACTGGAGAGATTTCTGGTCTGTTGGGGTTAGAGACTGCCTTGTGTAATCTTAAGAGTCAATTAAAACTCAAGAAGAGTACTGGTATGTTTGGAGAAGGGGTTTGCATACTGGATAGAGTGTCCCAGCCTTCTGGAAACCAAAAGAGTCAGTGAATGGTCAAAGAAAGTGTACTGGAATGTTTGGTAAACACTGGAACAAACGCCTCTCATCTTAAAGATCCTAAGTCACTGGGAAAAGCTTATGAAACTCTCAATAACCCAAAATATGAACTAAAGTCTGTGCATTTACTGATTTACTTCAGAGTTCTATGTTGAATTACCTCAGAAATTTTACCCCTGATTTCACCTGACCTTTCCCTTCTAAGTTGAATAAATATTTTCTTAATTTGGAATTTCAAAATGCCTTGAGTGCCATTTGAATTTAAGTTAAAGGGGACTCTTGATCCCTTCCTCAGGTTCCTGGACTGAGCCAATAGCCAAAATATCATACTGTGACAGGGTGGGACAACCAGAGTTCTTTAGGAAAAAGAAAACATATAACTAGGGAAGATCAGTCACAAAGGGAAAGAAAAACAGAGGTGAAATCTTGCCTCTGAGGGAGGGAAGTGGAAAGGGCGTCATAGTTGCAAAATGCAAGTGTTTCATTTTTGAGCTGGAGAGAGGAATGAAGGAAGTGTGCAATCATATACTGGAAAATGACAAAGCATAGTTTGCATTATGTATAAACAAAGCCTGTAAAATGTATGAGATGCACACCAACATACTAAAATCCAACACTATCTCTAGGGACTTCACATATTAGAGAAGAAAAAATAGTGTCATGGACAACACCTGTTTTGCAGTACTGGTGTGACATGGTGATAGCCAGCTCATCGACCTCTGTGAAAATGCACGTAGAATGTGGACACTTAAATAAACCCTGAAAGCCTTCTTCAGCCAGGAAGCGAAGGTTTTGGCCTCTCAGCTGATCTTCAGTTTGAGTACATGTTCTCCGCATATTTCAAAAACTGGTTGGTTTGCACAAATAGGCTTGTCATCACTGCTGTCAAGTCACAGAGGATGATAGCCAGAAACTGCCTCTTCACCATAAGGCCGTATTATGGTAGCAAAATGCAATGGACTATTTAATTAACTCTGCTTCCTTGGTACATAACCCCATCAATGTTGCAGGATGGATCATAGGCTTAATCTATTTTTGCATTTCTATCTGCCTGCCTGTCTACCTACCTACCTATCTAATCTTCCTAAATATTACTGTGCTGTGCTTTCCAACATTCATAATAATGTGTTCTTTGAGCAAACAGTGTATTTGCACAATGCCATTGATTTGTTTTTATTGTCTTAATTGTTCAGGGAATAAAAAACAAAATACCACCATACGTAACAAAACCAGAAAAGAAAGTCTGACAAATGACACAATTAGGAATATTGGGTTGTTTTCTTACCAGCCATAATAGCTTTATATTAAAACAATTTGTCTTGTTCCATATTGGATCCAAAATAGTAATGTATTTGAAACAATTCTTCCAAAATTACCTGTTACCCATTTCTTTACTCCTACCCTTGTAAAAACCATTTCAGAGGCAGTCCTCTGCTATGGGGTGCTTGTTCGTCTGGTGCTGGGAACTTCTATTCATGCAAGACCAGTGACTTTCAAAATACTCAAAAGTGACTTGCATGAGAGGAACAGTTTTCACATAGGAGGACTGCCTCTGCAATGGATAAAATGAACTGCGGGCAGAAAGAAAGCATAAAAGCTAACTCCAAAATCTACTTGAGGCTGAGTAAAGTTGTTCCAACAAAAGCTTATCATAGAAAAATTAGCAGTCCTATGAGCTGGATGTGCATATATATTTTTGATTCAGTAATATTGGGGTGGGGGGGTTGTGTCTGTGCTTTTTTTGCCATCAGGTCACAGCTGACTTATGGTGACCCCATAGGGTTTTCAAGGCTAGAGATGTTCAGAGGTGGTTTGCTATTGCCTGTCTCTGTATTATGACCCTGGTATTCTTTGGTGGTCTTCCATCCAAATACTAGCTGGAGCCAATCCAGTTTAGCTTCCGAGATCTGATGAGTCTGAGCTAGCCTGGGCTATCCAGGTCAGGGTCCAATAATTACAACATAAAGTTCATCATGCCTCCATAAGAATATATGTATTCTATTTATTTATTGGTTTGATTCATAATCTATACCCTCTCATAAATAGAGGACTCAGCATGGTTCAGAACATATACAACACAGCATTCAAATTTAAAATAGATTAAGCCTATAAATACAAATAAACACAGTAAAAGTGATTCTAATTCAAATTCATACAGTCATCAGCTCTGGAATATATCTGGCCAGCTCGCCTATTTTCTTAGTTAAGTAAATATTGCACAAAAAAGGCAGCCTTGCATGCCCCATGAAACCTACAAGGCATGAACCTCCTCAGAGGAGTTTGTTCCAGCGGGCAGGGACAACCACGGAAAAGGTCCTTGCCCTAGTGGATGACAAACAGGATATTCGTGGACCAGGTACATGCAGCAGGCCCCGTGATGAAGACCAAAGGGGCAAAGGAAGTCATACCTGGAGATATGGTCCCAAAGCTATGAAGGTTCCAGATTGTTTAGGGTTTTATATTCATTAGGATTTGAAAATGGTACAGCTCTTAGAAGACATATTCTGAATCTTGAGCAAAGTGTTTACATTTTTAAAAGTTACAATCCTTATAAACATCCTAGAAAGACCCCTGAGAAGCTTGTCATCCATCACCTGGATGCCATCTTGTCATACCTTCCCTGTATTCAGTCATCACAGAAGTAATTTCTGGCATCTCTATGGTGGATTCTCTGTGGCCATATAGTAATATGATATCCTTCTTTCTGTTGTCCTTTTCTACTGAGGTATTTATAATTTCCGTGCGTGTGTGTGTGTGTGTGTGTGTTTGTGCTTGCATGGAACATCATTTTCACATTTTATTGGGATTTGTATTAAATATTCTGATTTGATACTTTATGTCTTAAAAAAAGACTTTGAGAAGTCCATAACAGTTTGCCAGTACAGGATTGGTTGCTTTACTTAATCGTACTAACAGTGGAATGGTTCTGATGGATCCTTTTATTTAAATGTCAGAGTTGTAATTCATGACACTGTGATTTTTCAAAGCCTTCTTCCGATAGCTTGTCATACACAAACAATGCTATAGGAACTAGCAAAATTGCTCATTTTAATAGCTATTTCACTTACTATGCCCACCAGATGTCGCGATGTGATTACGCCCAGAAAATCCGCCCACCATTCATGGCTCTCCCGTAGCAAATTCGCCGTGTGAACGGAGCCATAGAGAAAAAGAAGTTATTGGATTTATACCCCGCCCTTCACTACCCAAAGGAGTCTCAGAGTGGCTTACAAACTCCTTTCCCTTCCCCTCCCCACAACAGAGACCCTGTGAGGTAGGTGGGGCCAAGAGAACTCTGATAGAAACTGCTCTTTTTCAAGAACAGCTGTGCCAGAATTATGGCTTGCCCAAGGTCATCCAGCCAGGTGCAAGTGGAGGAGTGGGGAATCAAACCTGGTTCTCCTAGATTAGAGTCCACACATTTAACCACTACACCAAACTGGCTCTACTACACCAAACAGGTGTAGTCCCACATCCTAGTCTTTCCTGATGTTATAGCAGAAGCCTTAAATAAGAGACACTCTTTGAAGCCAATCAAGGCCAAGCTCTCTGAAGCAAGCATCAAATACAAATGGTCACCTACCAGCTATCTAACAGCTATTCACCAAGGATCCACACCAACAGCATCTGACATTGATGATGGTCAAGCTATGCTACAAGCCTTTCAATTAGAACTCCCTTCAGACGCAATGGAAAAAGTCTCAGAAGAGAAAATTAGATCTGATATTGACTCCCCTGATACGGACAAAGTTACCAATGCAGTGAACCTTATGAACCTGAAGCGCCTTGTTCTTTTTTCCAAATACACATAATTGTCACTTTTCTCCAGTGTGCTATGTGTTCACATTAAGATTTCCTTGGGGTTGAGAGAGGGGATGGGAGGGGGGTGGAAGAAGGGCTCAGCTAGCCTCCTCGGATAGTATTCCCAGTACTGGGGTTTTAAATCCTAATTCCTACAGCCTACAGGTGGTTTCTTACTTGTAGGATCCAGTGACTCTTCTCACCAATCGGTTGCTATTGTGGTGGATTGTATAGGATGACTATTCTAATGAGCCTGAAACATTAGAAAAGAGTAAGAGTCCAGTGACAACATAAAGACTAACAAAATATGCAGCAGGGTATGAGCTTTCATAAGTCACTGCTCACATCTTCAGATACAGCTAGAATGTATATTTCCAATAAATAGGGCAGACAGATTCCCATTGATACTTCAAACCAGCTCTCTGATCTCACTCAAATATTATGGTAATTATAGTCATTGTGTTTTATTATTTGACTGTATTGCCCTTTTAAATATCCATCAGTTTGTTCTTGAGAGCTGTACTTGATTCATGTTATTGTTCAATTCTTTCTATTTGTTTATTATTTGGATTTTGTATTTACTTATCCTTCAATAAAATGACTAATATTGCTTTTAAAAAGTGCAGGAGGAAGCCATAATGCATCAGTTTCCACAGTGTCGATGTGAAATGGATGTCTCACTTGGCCTTAAGAAAGCTACTTTCAGGACTAAAAATGAGTAGTTGGTTGACTTTCCATAGTAATAGGATTTTTTTTAAAAAAATACACTTTCTGTACTATTCCTTTCTTGTGTTAATTCTAGAGTTTGTCTAGACTGCTCCGGAATTGGTTAGCGCCCTGGTGTGTCACTCAGAATCTGTCCCTATCCACTGGCTGGATTGCTTGAGTCTTGCCTCCAACATTCTAAACAGTTTGCTGTTCCTCCTTCCCCATAGCCAGCCAGAACACAGAGGTTATTTGCATATGCAGCCTCATTGGCCTTTGCCTCGGAACACAGAGGTCGTTTGCATATGCGACTTGATTGGCTTTTGCCTCTAACATTCTAAACAGTTTGCTGTTCTGAGGTAAAATGTGTCTAATCTCCAGGTGAGGGCTGGAGATCACTCAGAATTACAACTGCTTTCCAGATGGCAGAGATCAGTTCCCCTGGAGAAAATGGTGGACTCTGTGTCCTTATATCCTGAGGAGATGGCCCCTGTATGACAGCCAATGTGACGTAGCAGTCAGGGCTTCAGAGCACGGGAGAGGCTGCAGGTGTGTGGGGGGTGGAAAGCTGAAGAGTGAGGGGGAAATTAAGGTAGGTTGATGATTGGCTGGGAAGAAGACAGGGTTGCAAACTCCAGGTGGGACCTCGGACAGGTACAAAGCCATAGACTCCACCCTCCAAACCAACCATTCCCTTCTGAGGAACCATCGTTGCCAATCACCAGGTGAGGGCTGGAGATCACTCAAAATTAAAACTGTTCTTTAGGTAGCAGAGATCAGTTCCTCTGGAGAAAATGGTGGACTCAGTGTCATTATACCCTGCTGAGGTTGCCACAGCAAATTGACACTGAGTGTCCAAGGCTGGGGCATCCACCCAGAGCCGTTTTCTAGAGACTGTTGTATTTATTTCCACAATGGGTCTTTTTCCTAGTTATACATAATGCTGCTTAGACAGCAAGATCAACAAATTTGAAGTAGCGTACCTTTTTGTCAAAGCGGTATGGTTTTCAGATTGACTTATTGATGTAGAAGATACATCCCAGGTAATTCAAGTTGTTAATAAAAAAAGTAATTTGTACCGTTGGAGTATCAGAAAAAAAGATCAATGTTTGTTTTGAGCTCTCCCCCCCCCCCTCAATTAGTCTCTCTTGTTAGCATTACCATTGGACATTTATTTCAGCTCCAACAATGTACGTTTGTTTTCCTGTAAACAGTACAACTCTGGCAAAAAATCAATGTAGAAATGCACAAAATACTTTTCTGATGGGTTTGGAGCTGCTTGTTGAATGATGAAACATTTTTTTAAAGTGTCCTGAGAGGAGCATTCTGCTATGGCAAGAAACAAGTATAAACTCTGTACCTATATAAGCCCCCTCTCCATTCAAAAGCATATATTCTTTAGGTATTTATCTTCTGTTCCATGGTGGTTCAGTATGAGCAGGAAACTATAAAGCAGAGCTGCAAGACATCCCCAGAAAATATGCATCTGAATTGGTTTGTCTAACATATATCACCATTATTAGAAAGCTAATGAGTTGCTTAGTATAGTAATAGTACTGTCCCAGATCCTAAATCTAAGGGAAAGGGAGTGAGACTTCAACCACAAATGCCTGCTCAGTGAGATGGATGGCAAACATTGTTTTCTTCTTGGTAATTAGAGTTGACTGATGTGAGACTGGTATACAGAGTTATTGAATTTTCAGTTTGTGGGCACCCACTTGACCTGTTTAGTTTCCATAGCACAGCTCAGTGCTTAAATTCTACAAGAGAGAAGTTGGGTCTCATATCTGTCTTGTAATACCACCCTCTAATCTGGAAAACCTTCTGACTGATACTTGGTTTGGGAGATATTTTGTACTACGTAGGAAGCTTACTCAGTGAACAGGGAAATGTATTCAGTGTCTATGCAAGGGTTCTTTCTTTAATACTAAATATGTTCTCTGGTTGAATACCATATTAGGAGACATTACTTTTATACTTTCAGTTTCAAAGTGTTTCATGCACATCATTTTGTTATAATTCTTGCAACAGAGCTGAAAGTCAGGGCAGCCTTAATATCCCCTCATTCTAAATACTCAGGAAAATGCTGAGAGTGGTATTACTATATGTGGCCAGAAAGCCACATGTACCCTAGACACGTGTCTCTGAAAATGAGGCCATTGATTTTCTAGTTTGGTCTAAATTCAATTTGGGAAAGCCTGAGCATAAAGAATAAAGTTCCCTTCCTCCACCTTTTTGTCCTTTAATAGGAGGAGATGTTGCCTTGGGTTTACATCTAGTTTGAGAGGATGTCACACACATAGTTAGTAATCAAGGGGCCATTTGACAAGTTTCTTACATAATTTTGGGGGGAAATACCAAGATAATTTTTTAATGAAACTATCAATGCATTGAATGCATTGATAGTTTCATCAAAAAATTATCTCTGATTTCCCTTTATTTCAATGCATTTCTCGGTATTTCGCCCCAAAATTATGTAATTTGTAATCTACTATTGCACAACACTGTGCTGCTGTATGTGCCCTTTTGCAACTTTAGTTCTTTTTTCTTTTTCTTTTGATGTTATATACCATAGGATGGTGCTTTAGCAGGATGATAGGAATGTTTGCAAAGATATCGCCTGTCTCTGAGCATCTGGAGAGAGAAATTTTGAAAATATGCAGAACCTCCCTTCCTGTCCCTCCTCTCTTCATTCCACTGTGGGGGTGGGAGATCATGTAGGTCATGGGCAGCCTGGGAGGAACAGCTTCTCTGGCCAGTAATCACATAGCCCTGGGGATTTGTAGGGTTAGCAACCATTTTTCTGGCAGATCACCAGTGCTTTTTAAAAGATACTGTTGTAGGACAGGATTGGCACTCTGTAAGTCTTCAAGAAGCTATGCCCTTCCTCTTCAATAGCAATGGCATTTTCAATATTCCAAACTGGGTCTCCATAAATAAGCTGTGACTTGACAGTACTTTCTGGCACCACCATTCATTTTGGTGGGAATTGCATGGGGGAAGAACTTCCTACAGGATTATGTAGGGTAGATATGAGCTGAATGGTACACAAAATCTGCCCCCTGATGAGGATACCAGAACTTTCTTTACAGTTGGGCTGCCTCTCAACCCCCCCCCCTCTCCATGCTCAGCCCTTATGCCTATTCCTTAATCTCCTGATTTTGACAATGATTAGTATGTCCTTCATTTTTACTTTGTTAGTCCATGAAATTCACAGATTCATTCCATATATTTGAATTGCACAGACTGGGAGATTGCTAAGGGCCCATTCTGCATGTAGCATTCTCTCCATTATCTTACCAAACCCGCACTGAAACAGAAAAAAGATGTGGCTCAAAACTACATTCATATACCCCGGGCCAACGCTGTACTGACTGCAGAGTCACCCCTGAATGTTGTGAAGATAAAAAGGAGGAGAGCAAATAATGTAAGCTGTTCTGGTCCCCACTGTGGAGAAAGCTGGGGCATAAATGAAGTAAGTATATAATAAATATAGCTGAAGATGGAAGGCAGATAACAAGAATGTTGGTAAATAGTTGAGAAGGAGAGAAGGAGTTAGAGGAATGGCAGAGGATATGGGGTTGCCAGGTGGAGGGAAAGGGGAACTATGGGAGGGGGATAACAGGAAAGTTAGATGCCCCCCACAAGTCCTCAAAGTGGGTCTGTCCCAGTGGCTGACACCACACAATTGGACCATAGTATTCCCAGGTAGAGGCTGCTGGTGTGGGGAGAGGGAAAACTGAAGATGGAGGAGGCAGATAAAGGCAGGTTGGCTGCTGGGTGGGAAGGAGAGAAGGGAGTAGGAAATGGGAATTTCAGGGAAGGGAAAGATGAAATAGTGGGGTTGGGGAATGATATGTCTCCCACAAGTCCTTGTGGGTTCCTGCTTCTATTTCCAAATAAGGGCAAAAGTGAAAGTTTTTGGCAATGGGAGGTGCTTGAAAGCAGTCGTTACCTCATGAAGATGGGATTATTGGAAATAGGGTTGCCAAGTGTACTTACCTTTGCCATCGGGGGAGCCTTGCCGGGCTCCGGGAGCTCTCCCAAGACGTGCGCGTGCGTTTTGCGCGCGCGCCACCAGCACATCACAGGAAGTGATGTGCTACGTCGCTCACGTTAGGGGCGTGGCCCAGATCGTCGAGGGGGAAACCATATGGTTTTCACCCCGACGATCTGGGCCACGCCCCCAACGTGAGTGACGTGGCTGCGTCACCTCTGGTGACGCAGCTTCGGGGGGGGGCGTTCCCCCCGGGGCACAATTCCACCGCGGCGGAAATCGGGCCTCCAAAGCGGGGGTTTCCCCG
>NW_015168672.1:494777-540567 GCF_001447785.1 Gekko japonicus | reverse complement strand
ATGTTAACACAAAATGATCTTTTGGGGTAGACAAAGGCCAACAAAATATCAGCTTGAGACTGGCTTTGTGCCAGAGGGGAGATTTTCACTGGGGGCCTCCTGGTTTACTGATTTTGTAAAAGATGCAGGGACTGGGCCCTGGAAATTGGTCTATATATTTGAGTAAGGGTTAGTGTCACAGATCATTGACATTATTCTACTGCACTGAGGTCCAGTAAGCAGAGGCATAGATCTCCTTCTCATCAATCCAACCTCAAGAAGGTCATTACTAAATCATGAGTGCAAATCTGTTAACCAATTAAACAGCCTCATATCTTCAGAGTTGTAACAGAAGTGCTTTTCTCCCGTACACTGAAGCCACATTTTTTTCAAATGGACTTTGGACAAAGAGTTATAACCAGCATTTTTGCAGCCTTTAGTTAGCCTCCATATCACTTGTGGACATGGTAAGATCCATATAGATTCAAAGGCCAAACTGAATAGACTATGTATTCAGTTTTGTGTTGTTTGTGATGTCCCCCTCTTGTGGGCTTAACAAGGTTTTATGAATGGCCACTGTGGAAGACAAGGATGATGGTTTGATTAAACTTTGATCTGAACTAACAACTAGCAGTTGTCGTTCACCTTCTATTGTCTTTCAGCATCTGAAATCACTGTCCAAGATATAAGGCCAGATGGACTGACATTCTAGCTGTATCTGAAGAAATGAGCCGTGATTCATGGAAGCTCATACCCTGCTTCAAGTTTTGTTAGTCTTTAAGGTGCTGCTGGACTCTTGCTCTTTTCTATTGCTACAGACAAACACTGCTAGTCATCTTGATCTATCTCCATAACTAGGATGTACATAATGGTCCGTTCCAAAGGTTTCATATGGTCTATATGTGCATGGAAGCTTTGTGGGCTTTACTGTAGCCCTTCGTATCTTCTGAAAAGCTATTTCGGGCTTCCGGTCTGGCTAAGATGGAGGACTGAAGCGTTTCGCAATCGTGCGAAGCGAGCGACGGCCACTTTTGACAGTTTGGGCAATATACAGCCCAACGCATCACTCCCCAGCGAGGGGGGGGGACAAGCAGGCAGCAGCGCCCTAGAGGGAGTGTGAGGTTGGCGTAATCCAGCTTCGGAAGAAGCTGAATTGGGCTTTGACCTCCTCCCACGAAGAAGGCAAGTGCCAAGCAACTCTATAGTGGCCGATCGAGCCGGGCTACCGGCATAAATTCTTCGTCAGCAGACTTCTTTGAAGAAGGACAACAACTGTGAGTTAAAAGAAACAATGCGAATCCCGTTTTGAACGTGCTAGATAACAAAAACGTGCCGCTTACCTGAACTGAGTTTGGAGTCAATTTGAATTAAGCGGTTGAGCGGAAAATGAATAGTAAATCCCAGAAATCCGATTCCGGAGAGAAAAAAGTTGATTGAAGCCTTTAAAAACTGTAAAAACGCTTATTGTTTAACATTCCTGTGGTGAAGATGGAGCCGTGTGCGCAACTGTAAAATCGAAACTCACGAACAATAGCGTGGGAAGAGCAGGCTGGTGTCACAAAGAAAGAGGTCCGTGTGAAACATCCAGGAAGTTGAATTCCTAGACGGGCATTAGCGAAAGGAAGACAGTGGAACTTTTAAAGGTGCCGGACCGGAAGTGAGTTTTATGCGGAAGGAAGGGCCTGCAAAATACCAATCTGACCTACTCTACATGAAATTACCATAGAGAAGTTGCGCCCGACATTTTGAGGAGGACTTCAACTAAATTTGCTTTTTTAATATATTTCTAAGGGTCTTTGGAAAGCGTAAACAGAGAGGCATGGAGGACTAAATCTTATCATCTAGAAGAGTGCTTTATCTTGCGAATCTGTGAATTGAAAAGAAATCGCCAAGACGGAGACCAGGAGAGGCAAGAAAAGAGCCGACTCAGACCCAGAACTTAAACCAGTTGTGAGACCTAGGATTGGATCTACTTCAGCCCCCAAAATGTCAAGGGGAAGAGAGAAAAAAGAGATGCAGGCCTCCATGGAAGCAATGGAGAAGAGAATGACAGAGGCAATACAAGCCATGGGGGAGCAGATAGAAAAAACATTGGGGGACCAACTGGAGAAGCAAACTCAGATTCATCTGAAACATCTAGAAGAAGTCCAAGAGAAGAACATAACAGCATTGAAGGAATTGGTTACTACAGAAATAACTTCAATCAAGCAAGAAATGGAAGGAGTTAAGAAGGATGTTCAAGCAAATGCAACCAAGACTACAGAGACAGAGGAGAAGATACAAAAAATAGAAGAGAAACAAGATTCTTTGACTCAACAAATTACAAGATCAGAGACAATGATGGAGTTCAGAAGGATGCAGACTCATCTGAGATTCAGAGGCATTAAGGAAACAGAGAATGAGAACTTAAAAGAAAAAATGATGGAAGTGATAACGGCTTTTCTGGGCGAGGAGGAAGGGTCAATGGACTCAGACTTTGATTTGATTTATAGAGTGAACTCCAGAATTGCAGAAAAGAAGAATTTACCAAGGGATGTAATTGTACAATTTGTAACAAGATCAATAACAGAGGAGATATTCAAGAAGCAATTCAACGTCCCTTTTGTAATAGAGGGAAACAAAATTATGGTGATGAGAGAACTCCCAAGAACAATACTGCAAGACAGGAAAAGGTATAAATCCTTGGCGGACAAACTCAGAGCTTTGAGCATCAGATATAGATGGGAGATTCCACAAGGTTTATCCTTTACGTATCAAGGTGGGAGGATTCAGATCAGATCGATGATGGACTTTTATAAATTTAAGGCGGACAATGCGGACGTCTTTGGAGAACTTTAAAATAAAACGCATAATGGAGTACAAATTGTTGTCATGGAATGTTAATGGATTAAATTCACCAAACAAGAGGAAAAGAATCAATCATTGGATACAGAAACAGAAATGCAACGTGATATGCTTGCAAGAAACACATATTAGAAAACAGGATATAAAATATTTAAAGAATGCTTTATTTGGAATTGAATTTTGTTCTGCGGCCTCAAACAAGAAAAAAGGAGTTGTGACATATGTGAAGAAGGAGTTACAACCTACAGAAATTTTTAAGGACATAGATGGCAGATACGTGGGTGTGGAATTAATGATTCAGCAGAAAAAAACATTGTTGATCAACGTGTACGCACCCAATGGAGCAAAGGAAAAATTTTTTAAGGATATAACTGACCAATTACAACAATTGACTTATGAGCAAGTTATTATGGCCGGAGACTTTAATGGGACAATAGATCGTCTAGACAGAAAACCACAAAAGGACAACGAATTCAGCGGAAAATTGCCAAAGAATTTTTTTGAATTAGTTAAGCAAGAAAAATTAGAAGATGTTTGGAGGAAATGGAACCCGATGCAGAAAGACTTTACTTTTTATTCCAATAGACATTGCTCTTTTTCCAGAATTGATATGATTTGGATGTCTGAAGAATTATCAATGAAAACACATAAGACTGAAATTTTGCCAAGATGTAATTCAGATCACAATCCGGTGGTATGGAGTTCCACAGAAAGGAAAAAACCCTTTCTGTGGAGGATTAATGAAGACTTGTTGGATAAGAAAACGGTAATTGAGATGTTAAAGGAAGAAACGAAACAATTCTTTCAACAAAATTTAAATAAAGAAACACCGATACAGATTGTATGGGATGCTTATAAAGCGGTGATGAGAGGAATTCTCATCTCGCAAAACGTGAAGCAAAAAAAGGAAAAACTTCAAAAACAAACAGAAGTGTTAGAAAAAATTGCTCAGAAAGAAAAGGAATTAAAAAAGAAGCCTGGAAAAAAGCAAATTATTAAAGAATTAAAGTTGCTGAAGGAACAACTGAATGAGACTTGGAATCAGGAAATGTATTGGAATTTAAAGAAGTTACAACAGAAATCTTTTGAAGGGGCGAACAAACCGGGAAAATACTTAGCTTGGCAACTTAAGGCTAGAAGAGAGAGAAGAATGATAACCAAAATAATAGAAGATGGAAAAGAGTTCGTTGATCCTAATGGAATAAAGAGATGTTTCTTCAAGTATTATGCTAAACTATTCCAAACAACTAGAGTTGATCTTGAGAAGATTAAAACATATTTAAAGGAGATTCCACTACCAAAAATAAGTAAGGAATACAAAGATTTATTAAATGGTCCAATTCAAAAAGAAGAAGTGATGAAGGCAATAGAAGAGACAAAGTTGGGGAAGGCGCCTGGGCCGGACGGATTTACAGCGAAATTCTACAAAAAGATGAAAGAAGAAATTTCCCCGGTCCTGGAAGCTTTAACCAACGAAATAAGAGAAAACAAAAAGGTGCCGGACTCATGGAAAGAAGCAATTATTTCTTTGATTCCAAAGGAAGGACAAGATTCAACAAATGTAAAGAACTACAGGCCAATATCTCTTTTGAACAACGATTATAAAATCTTTGCAAAAATTATTGCAGAAAGGGTGAAAAACTATTTACAAACGGTAATTTCTGAAGATCAAGCGGGCTTTTTACCCAAAAGGCAGATTAGAGACAATGTAAGAATAGTAATGGACGCAATTGAATATTATGAAAAGCACCCAGAAAAAGAAGTAGCTTTTCTGTTTGTTGATGCAGAAAAAGCTTTTGACAATCTTAATTGGAATTTTATGCACCAGATGATGGAAAAGATTGAAGCGGGACAACATTTTAGAAATTGTATTGAAGCTATCTATTCTGAACAAAGAGCTAAAATAAATGTGAATAAAGAACTGACAGATAACTTCAAAGTACAGAAAGGAACAAGGCAAGGTTGTCCGTTATCACCGTTATTATTTATCTGGGTATTGGAAATACTTTTACAAAAAATACAGTACGATCAAGAAATAAAGGGCTTGACACATAAAGGACACCAATACAAATATCGAGCATTTGCAGACGATGTAATGTTTATGGTGGAAAACCCAACAGAAAAATTGACATTGCTTTTTCAAAAAATAAAGGAGTTTGGAGAATTGGCCGGCTTTTACGTAAATAAGAATAAAACAAAACTTATATGTAAAAACATGATCAAACAAAAACAAGTGGAACTACAAGAACTGGTACAATGTGAAGTAGTTAAAAAAACAAAATACCTTGGAATTGAATTAACGGCAAAAAATATAGACCTATATAAGAATAATTATGAGAAATTATGGACTAAGCTGACTCAAGATTTTAAGAAATGGGATAAAATGAACTTATCACTGATGGGAAGAATATCAGTTATAAAAATGAATGTCCTACCACGTTTGATGTTCCTGTTCCAAACAATACCAATTCTGCATAAAACGGATTTGTTGGCCAAGTGGCAACAAGAGTTGTCAAAATTTGTTTGGGCAGGCAAGAAACCAAGGATCAAAATGAAAATACTTTGTGATGCCAAAGAAAGAGGAGGTCTACAAATGCCAAATCTTAGACTATATTATGAAGCGGTTTGTCTAACATGGATGGATCAATGGGTGAAGCTTGAAAATGACAGATTGTTGGGGTTGGAAGGGCATGATTGTAGATTTGGCTGGCATGCATATTTATGGTATGACAAGATAAAAATGGACAGTTTTTTTAAACTTCACTTGGTGAGAAAAGCTTTGTATATGGTATGGACAAGATATAAGAAGTACCAGAGTGACTTAAGACCATTGTGGATTGTACCAGTAGAAGTGTTGATATCTTACTCAAGACAGCGAGGTAGAGACTGGTTGCCATATAGAGATTTAATTAAAAAAGAGGGAACAGAGTGGGTAATGAAAAAGCAGAATGAAATTGAATATGAATATGAGTGGTTGAAATATATGCAGATTTATGATCTTTTTAGATCTGACAAAAAAAACTATGGTTTTAGAGAGGAAAAAAATGAAATTGAAAAGGTTTGGGAGAGTGGAGGAGGAAAAAATATTTCTAAAATGTATAAGGTGTTGTTAAAATGGTATACTGAAGATGAAACTGTTAAAGAACAAATGTTAAAATGGGCTATTAATATGAATAAGGAAGTGGCTATGGAAACCTGGGAATATTTGTGGAAAAATTCTATTAAGATCTCGACATGTACTAATGTTAAAGAAAATTGTTATAAGATGATGTATAGGTGGTACATGACACCTAAGAAAATTGCAAATATGAATCAAAATATGTCAAACAAATGCTGGAAATGTAAGAGGCATGAGGGCTCATTTTATCATATGTGGTGGACTTGTGAGAAAGCTGTAGACTTTTGGACAAAAGTCCACAATGAAATGCAAAAAATATTGAAATGTTCTTTTAAAAAAGCACCGGAAATTCTGCTTTTGGGACTTAAAATGGAAGAAGTCAATACGACTAAAAAGACTTTACTCTGGTACCTGATAGTGACAGCGAGAATGATTTATGCTCAGTTTTGGAAGACAGAAAAGGTACCAGAGGTTGAAGAATGGATACAAAAAGTTCTGTTCATGGCACAAATGGATAAGATTACAAAAAAACTGAATAACAAAGAAGACGATGAGTTTTTTGGAGAATGGAATGACTTTAAAATTTATCTGGAAAAGAACTGGGATGTGAAACAAAACTTAATATGTTTAGATCAATATTAAGTCAAATGATGTTATCTTTAGATTGTAATGATGAGAAACTGATATTGTTGATGATATGAAGTAATTTGGAGCAGGGGTGGAAGCATTGTGGGAAGCCATTGGAGGGAGGGGAGGAACTGGGAATGGGGTAGACAATTGATAGAATGAAAAGTTTTATATGTTGTATTCCTGAGAAAATAAAAAATTTGTTTACCAAAAAAAAAAAAAAAAAAGCTATTTCTGAAGAACTCATGATATCTGGTAGTATGAGGGCTTCAAGTAGCAATCAGCAAACCCTCAAAACGTGTACAGAAGTGCCTTTCGTGTGCATAAGGGGTACTTTATCTGCCGTTGTGGAATGAAACAGTAATATTTTTAAGTCATTTGCAGAAGGTTTTTATGATAAACAATAACAGCACAACAAATTATGAGAAAGTACTTGTCTAATGGAACTGACATTGTAGTTCATTGACCCAGCCTGGCAATAACAAAATCTGTTGTTGTTGCAGGTGTCTTTGTTTGTGATCCCTGCAGTGAAAGTAAGCATAAACACCATTCCCTGTTGTTTCATTCTGATTTATTTAGAAGTCAGAACAATTTGTTAATCACAGGATATTATTTAATCAGCAGGGCAAATAGTACGTGGGTGTTAAAAAGTATTTCTGAACAACACATAATTGAGCTGGGAGAAGCAAAGCAAAACAAAATCAAAAGAGCTGAACTGAGTGTTTATTATGTGTTAAGCTGCTTACATGTTAGGGGCTGCTTTAAATGCTCACAATTTCTGCTATAAAAGAAGGTAGTGAAAATGTGTGCAATAGAGATTGTCATATGCGGGAATCATATGTGCATTCATTGTCCTCTGTTTATGTGCTCACAACTTCTTAGTATGAATTCAGTGCATAAAGATAAAGTTGTCAACTGCAGAGGAAAGTAGTGGCAAACTACCTCTACTTCTCACTTGCCTTGAAAGCCCCTTCTGGGGTTGCCATAAGTCAGCTGTGACTTGATTGCACTTTACACATCACGTAGGTACATTTACAAAATTTGAAGTAGCTGGTAGCAATGAGTATTGAAGCTCATAACATATAAAAAACTGTTTGCATATACATTGGATCAAAGCCAAATTGTTCCTTACTAGCAATATATATTACTATATAAGGAGGAGTATGATGAAAGAGAGAAATAATGATAGAATGTAATTTGCACGAGTACTGAATTGCAGTATCTGGTACTATTTTTTTAAAAGGCATTGTATGAGCGAATGTACCTTAAACCTTGTTTGTTTTCAGAATAATTTGGCAGTTCCCAGAAAAGCATTGTCCTTCTCTACAAGGTCTTCTTTTTCTTGAGGTTGATAGTAAGAATAAAATGGATTGATAGTTTGATAAGGACACATAGGTGTTTCTATTTGTACCTCAGATGCATCTAAATAATATTTATAGAAGCTGCTGATCAGATGTTGTCCTCTTAACTACTCCATTGGCAGCTCGAGGCATTTATATTTTCATTTAACAATATAACTGTCACAGGGACTGCCAATAAAGGATGAAAAATACCCCAAAAAGGTCAAATTGGTTCCATAACTCAAATTCTTATTTGATACTAATGGATTTTAAGGTGTTTTATGCAATCAGTTTAAAATAAAAAAGTTAGGATTCTGTAGCTCTTTAAAGAATGTACATAATTTCTTTGTGTGCTTATATTTTCAAATGAAATAGCTACGAACTCTTTGAAGAATATGTGCTTTCCCTTTGTGAATATTTGTTTATTTATTTACTTATCTATACCCCACCTTACTCCCCCATGGGGAGCTGAAGTGGTTGCATCATTTCCCTCTTCTTCGTTTTATTCTCACAAAGACCCTGTTAGATGGTTTGGGCTGAGAGTGTGTGAGTGGCCCAAGGACACCCAGTAAGTTTCCATGGTAGAAGGGGGGCTTCAGGTCTCCAAGATCTTACTTAATCTGATACTCTGACTACTACAGTATGTTGGTATATGTGGATGCTATGTTCCAAAATCCATTCTTGTACTACTTAAAAATATAATCTAAGGATTTATCTTTGGCTGATCGATTCTAACCTGGAGCCCAGGTTAGCCCGATCTAAGCAGGATCAGCCCTGCCTAGTATTTAGATGGAAGACCTCCAAGAAATACCAGGATTGCTATGCAGAAGCAGGCAATGGCAAATGCCCTCTGAATGTCTCTTGCCTTGAAAACGCTATGAGGTTGCCATAAGTCTGCTGTGACTTGAAGGGGGGACGGGACAATTCTTGGTCTACATATGTTTTAGGCTTTTCGAGTTTCCTTCAACTGCATTTTTACAACCACACATATAAGATCGAGGGATAACTTTGCTGCCAAAAACTGCTGGGGTGGGCAGGAAGGCAGGAGTATTTAAAAAAAACCCAACAAGGTGACAGCAGGCTTATTGCCAGGGGGCATTTGGGGGCAATGCTCCCCATGGATGAACACTGCCCCTGCAAGGAAAATAAAAATAAAAATGAACATTTTTTTTTTAAAAAAATGAAAATGTAGGATGCATGTGGGGTTTCCAAAATGACCCCAAGTACAGTCAGGGAAGCTTCAGTCTCATTTTCTTTTTTTCCAGGCTGAAAAATAAATAAGTTTTTAAAAATATAAAATAAAATTGCAATAAAATAAAATAAAATTGCAAAATGCATAAGAGAGAGAGTTGAAATAATATGAGTCAAACAAGATGTAATGGATATCATAGGTCTTTTAGCCTTTTAAAGGTCAATAATAGGTATGTATCGCCTCAGTTATGAACAGAGTCATGTGGAGAGGAAAGAGGGGGTTTAACTCTTTTGCCCCTTCATGGTTTCATTTCTTTTCTCTGTGATCAGCCTTTTAAAGGGAACAGAGTTGTCTGCTGCCTGTCTTTTTTTTAAAAAAGGACCATGGGGAATCTGGTTTTGATTTATTAAACTCTTTGGTGGTGAAAGGGTTAAACCTTCTTCCTGTCTTCTGCCAGATCCAAATTCGAGCTGCACTGGGGTGTATTTGAGCTTCAAAGGAAACTAGGAGGCTTAGCTATGTGTCTTCCACTGTTTTGTTGGTTTTGACCATGAAAATGACTTATCTTACAAGGATGTTACAAGGATTAGTAAGTTGATTGCATGAGAAGAGCTTTAAGCCCTTGACGACACTGTATTCAAGTGAAGTATTATTATTGCTGTATCATGCTTCTCCGGTCTCAAAATTACAGTGCTACACATCTAGCATTGAAATAGTTGAAGGCTTGCTGCTATTTTCCCTGACAAGTATGGTTGCAAATAGAAGCCACAGAGAGAGAGAGAGAGGGAGGGAGGGAGAGAGAGAGATTACAGTCCCATTCTCTCTGTATCACATATGTTTTTTCCCTATGAAGACGCAGACTTTCATTCACCAAAGGAAATGAAGATAGAATCATGCAGCTGACTTTAAGCAGACGTGATATGCATAATGTAGAAGAAAACTAGAAATAAATGTATCCATCTTCCTCATGGGTTTTCAAAGAAGAAACCTAGAAAAAGTGGTAAAAACACTAGAGCGGGTTGGGAGCCTTCTTCACCTCCCCTCAAGACCCAGGGAAGGATTAGGGTTAAAACCATTTGATGATTTACATTTAAATTGGAAACTTAGAAGTTTCCTTTATCTGAAGTCCAGACTCCAAAGTCTTTGTTAATCAGTCCCCATCCCCCCACAAAAGAGAGGGATTTTTATTTTTGGAAAGCTGTTTAATAGCTGATGTAATTCTCTTCATATGACAGCAATGCCTGAACCTGCTCAGTGACTATTTATTTGGCTAGTAAAGTTGCCCCAGAGCCATTCTGTAACCCCTTACTTTCAATGTAGCACCACAAATGTATTTACTTCCCTTTTCAGCTAAAAAGAAAAAAGTTATACATTCAGCAAAATCAAGTAATAAAACATTTCCTGCATCAACTTAGATTACTGGTGGAGTTTATGGCTGAAAGCAGGGTTGCCAGCACCCAGTGGGAGACTGGGTGGGCAGGGACATGGGTGGCACCCATGTCTAGGCTAAACATTGATGGCATGATATTATTTTTTGAGCGAACCTGGAAGTGATGCCAGCATGATGCTGTTAGTTGCACTATGTCACAGAGTCCCTGGTCAATCCTAGAGCATCACACTGCCGATTGGACAGTGGTTTTGTTTTGTTTTTCTCCTGCTGCCAGCTGAGTGGTGGGGGTGGTTGGGGTGAGGACTGCCACCAGGAGGTTTATAGGTTTATAGGACCTGAGAGTTGCATTTTTCTATGATTCTTCAACGGGGATAAATGTTTCACATAGAAAGCTGGGAGTCCCTTATCCCTAGTATGCAATTTTTCTATCTGCCATAGTTTTTATTACATAGGAACCATTCTCGTATGCAAGCCAGTTCTTCTCATAAGAACATAAGAGACGCCAATGTTAGATCAGGCCAAAGGCCCATCCAGTCCAGCACTCTGTGTCACACAGTGGCCAGAAATACCAGGTGCCATCAGGAGGTCCACCAGTGGGGCCAGAACATTAGAAGCCCTCCCACTGTTGACCCCCCCAAGCACCAAGAAGACAGAGCATCACTTGCCCCAGAGCCCCTATCTATACCTTGTGGCTAATAGCCACTGATGGACCTCTGCTCCATATGCTTATCTAATTCCCTTTTGAAGCCGTCCATGCTTGTAGCCACCACCACTTCCTGTGGCAGTGAAGTCCAACCTGCAAATGGGCAAAATCGAAACACATGCATTTTCCATTGTGGCTCCCAAAGAAGGCTCCCACCATCCTGACTTTCTGAAAAGTATGAAAAATAATAGCACTGTACAAAATTGAACAAATTATTATGGACTGTGGCCTATACTACTGTGTACAGGTTTGCTGTGGAGGGAAGGAGTCATGATATAGCCTGATCTTGTTGCTCTTGGAAGCTAAGCAGAGACCGCCCTGGTTAGTACTTGGATGGGCAACCTCCAAGGAAGACTACAGAGGAAGGCAATGGCAAACCACCTCTGCTTCTCAGTTGCCTTGAAAGTCGCTTGTGGGTGTCACCATAAGTTGACTTTGACTTGACAGTGCTTTACAGACAACCAGAGGTTTAATTTGTCATGTTAACACGTATGCTTTTCTTCAATTCTGTTGTTGTTGTTTTTAGATTTCTGGTTGGTTCTACAACCCAAATCCTATTTTGTTGTTTATTGAATCTACAATCCTGATTATTTTATTGACTCACTCTGTGTAGTCTGCCTTGAGTCCCAGTTAGAAATAAATAAATTAATTTTCAGTGCTTGTCAGCAACCTGCTTGAATGGAATGGGTCATGTATTTGCCACATAACTGTTTTGCTCCAATACTCCCCTTCTCCCATAAAGCGCATGGGGACTGTTATCTAAAAGTGTCATTCAGAGCTTTATGGGTTATTCAGAGCTTTATGGGTTATACCCATTTTATCCCTACATAAATTGTGGAGCAACGGACCATCACACAGAGAATTTGCCGTGTGAGAGGCACGACTTCCGGGCAGATTAAAAGGGCGTGATCATACGGCAACATCTGGCAAGCGTCGCGTGCCCGTCTCCAACCTGTAGTGTCCAGCCAAAGATGTGGAGTTAAAAAGTAGCTGGGAAAGTATAGTATTATCCGGAAAACGCGGGGCGCAAGCAGGCATCTGATCGCTGAAGTGCTGGTATCACGTTGCATTTGGCGCCCGTCTGCATCCCACCAGATGTTTTCTTGTAAGCCTTTGTGGTATGCGCACAAACGCACACATGCACAAACGCAGTACTGCTTCATTGCCACACTTCACCATCACCATGTGATTGGCGGCTGATGGCTTGAACACAGAGCCTCGGGGGAACGTCAGATTGTGATACCGCACTTCATATTGCTCCGGAGCAAAAAGCCTCACTTTCCCCCCGGATTATCTCGCTCGTGTGACCGGGGCCAACATTATTTTGCATTGCATTTAAGATGACATTCCATTCTTACTTTTAAAGTTGGTTTTGAACACCGTGTCCTTTTTGCTGTATTGCTCTAACCAGCAGAAACAGGTTCTATTCAGAAAGAGGGACCTTGGCTGTTGACATAGGCCCTTTCTGCACTGACAGCTTGCTCGGGAGAATCTGAGGAGTCAAGCCTTAAGGATTGACTTCACCGTCACACAGATTCTCTCTGCACTGCTTCCCCCCCTCCAGTTTATTTATTTGTGTATTCTGTATGCATTTTTTTCAGCTGGCTGCCAATCCCTCCCTCCCTCCCTCCCTCCCTCCTTCCGTGATTCTGCAAAAAGAAAGGGAAGGGAGGGGGAAATCCAGGCCCACACATGTCAGACAGATACATTTGGAAGCAGGGAATCCCCTAGTCCTTTATATTTACTGATTCCTTCTTATGCTCTCTCTGGCTTTTTAAAAGTTTGCCCGAGCAGGAGGATACATCATCTTTTGTCTTTGGAGAAGGAGGGAAAGAAAACAGAACTGAGAGGGGTCATCTACTTAAAGAGAGGCAGAAACAGGGGAGGGCAGTGGGCATCACTTAAATACCCACAGAAACAATTCTATTTTAGAAAGGATTAGCAATTTGAAAGTGGATGAGAACAAAGCATCACAGCAAAAGGAGTTTTGGAAGCTGCGGGGCAACAGTGTGCTGGAAGCAGGCTAAATACAGATTCCTGTAAAACAAATGCAGAAGCAAGAGAAAGCCCCAACACAAAGTGGAAGTGGAAGTGGGAGGGAATGCAGAACGGAAGAATAGGATATACTCAGAAACCGAGGCAAAATATGGGTGCAGAAATGGCCATAGAATGGCATGGGAATTCCATTTCTCTGCCGAATTTCAAGAGAGTGCTGGTAGAAATCTAGATCTCCATCCAGGATATTGTCTTCTTCTTTCAGTGTTCAAAACCCTGGAATGAATTTTACTGGAGACATGCCTGGTTTTGTGTCATAATGCAAATTTTATGAAACAGCTAAATTCACCTTTGTTCTCTAAATTTGGTACGTTCCATATTACTAGGCATTTGGATTTTCCTTTCCTGAAGGGTGGTTACATATTTATAAATGCAACCTGCCAATCTAAAAGCTACTTCACTGTGAGATTATCCATGTACATTCTGTTTCTTGTTACACTGTCTCAACGGGCAAGAGCATACTGGGAAATCTTGTCTGTACATTTGTCAGAGATTTTGTATCATTGTTATACCCCATCAATTCAGGCTTCTTGGATTCAGTTGCATCAATTGCACTTACTAGGAATATTAAAAATGCATGGTGTTTCCTCTTTTTTTTTGTGACCAAAAGCGTAGCCAGATATTCTGTATAATTCATGGCCTTCCCTTTAGCTTCCTCCTACTCATTGTTATATTTTTCTGCCTTCCATGAGCACAGGCTTAGTATAGCCATGAGATTGTCCTCCTTCTTTGTGTTTTGGGGAGGGTAACTTTTCACATTTAGTTTTCAAGAGTAATTGACAGAAAGTGAAACAATTCACTAGGAGTGTTTTCAAAATTGCAATTATTTTAAGTGAGGTTTCAGCGCCTGTCTGGCTGAAAAGTTCTCCATTTCTGTAGGGTAGGAACTGTATTTACTGTTTCTTTTATGCTGCAGAAAAGCCTTGGAGAGGAAATCAGATTTCTCTTCCTCTGATTCCTCCTGAGTCCTCCATGTGTGGTTATGTGTGTGTGTGTCTACCCATATCCATCAGGTAGGTTGGATCAAGTGGTCTGTGGATACAAGGATAGTGGATCTTTCCCATGTGCCCCTCCACATAACAGTCCTTTCTGATGCTGGGAAAGTTTATTGGTTGCTGGATACATGTGAATTAATAGACATGAGGGGAAGGAATAGGGTTGTCAGGTCCTTTCTAGCCACTGGTGGGAGATGGGGCGTAGGGTTGCCAGATCCAGGTTTGGAAACTCCTGGAGATTAGGAGATGGAACCTGGGGAGGACAGGGACCTCAGTGGGGTGCAATGCCACCTTCCAGAATATCCATGTTCTCCAGGGGAACTGATGTCTGTAGTCTGGAGATGAGCTGTAATTCTGGGGGATACCCAGGTCCTACCTGGAGGCTGGCATCCCTAGGCAGGAAGCTGCAGTGGGAAGGGGTGAAATTGCTTCCTTTCTCCAATGCTAGTTATCCCTTATGCCCTTCTAGACCCTATCTCATGATCTCATTAGTAGCAGATAGAGGGAGGGATTTAAACACTGTATGATGAACCCGATTTTGAAAAATGTGTTCTTAAACAATGTGAATCTTGGTGGGCAGAGCTGGAAGTATCAGATGGAATATTACCACTTGTGTGTGTGGTGGGGGGGAGGAAGCCACGACCAGATTTTAAGGAGATTTTAAGCAGAACTTTTAATATGTAAAATCTATATATCTAATTCCAACAGGGTGTGGGTTGTGCAGATACTTATTTCTGCCAACAGAGGGCTCACTCTCCCCCAAAAGTTTTTCCTACATAGTCAGTAGACTTCCTGGGTCTGCAGAAAAATCCAAGAAGTAAAAAAATCCCTTCAGGGAGGGTTGAATTCCCCCCAATACCTTTTGAAATGGCCTCTGCAGGAATCTAACTCCAGGCATCAATGGTGTGAGAGAGATTAGAACGTTCGGGGAGGCTTCTAACTGGCCCTGTCAGTAAAAGGGGGGGGGAGGACCCTTTCCTGGCCTCTTTTGGCCTCGGAGGGAGGGAGGGAGCCTTGGGGCCTGGCCTGACAAGGGCTGCCAGTGCCAGCCTGGGGAATCCCTAGAGGTTTTGAGATGGACTGTAAGGAGGGCTGGATTTGGGGAAGGGAGAGGCCTCAGCTGGGTATAATACCACAGAGTCCACCCGCCAAAGCAGCCATTTTCTCCAGGGAGACAGATCTCTGCTGTCTTGAGTTCAGTTGTAATTCTGGGAGAGGTGGTCCTCCAGGCCCCACTTAGAGGTTGGCAACCCTAGGCCTGGCAGCAGTTTAGGGTCGCCAGGTCCCCCCCCCCGGCCAGCAGCAGGGGATGGTGGGTAAGGTTGAAAGATACGGGCTGGGAAACTCCTGGAGATTTGCGGGTGGAGCCTGAGGAGGACAGGGACCTCAGTGAGGTACAATGCCACAGAGTCCACCCTCCAAAGCATCCATTTTCTCCATGGGAAGTTATCTCTGTAGTCTGGAGATGAGCAGTAATTCCAGGCATCCCCAGGTCCCACCTGGAGGCTAGCATCGCTAGGCAGCACCCTCTGGGTGACTTGATACCACCTGATTTGCATGACTCAATTAGGCCCAGCTGCTTGCTACTGTTCATCAGCAGCCACCCTATGAAAGCCAGTGTGACGTAACAGTTAGAGCTTCAGATTAGGGTCTGCGAGACCCAGGTTCAGATTCCCATCTTGCGGTGGAAGCTGACTGGGTGATTTTGGACCAGTCACATACTTTCAGCCTAGCCAATCTCACAGGGTTGTTGTGCAGATAAAAATGAGGAGAGAATAATGTAAGCTGCTTTGGTCCCCACTGTGGAGAAAGACTGTAATTTTCCTAGGTAGAGGCTGTGGGGGAGGGGTGTGGAGACGGAAAGCTGAAGACAGAGAGGCAGAGAAAGGTAGGTTGGCTGTTGGGTGGGAAGGAAATTGTGTTGCCAACTCCAGGTTGGGAAATTCCTGGACATTTGTGGGGTGGAGCCTGGGGAGGGTGGGATTTGAGGAGATCTCCTTTCTCTATTTGAAAGAACAGAGCAACCAAATGTTATTTTCCCCACTGTTATCTTCTTAATCTTTGGACAACTTGGCCCACAGATGGCAGCTACAGGACTATTTATACCCATGGGGAAAATCTTGACAAGCTGATTATGGCCTGTCAACCTTGGGACTCCTGACCATGTTGCAGATATTCCTTATCTCAGGGGTCATTCATGCTCACAAAACAAACGCTTTATAGAAGCAAGCTTATCCATGGCTTCAACTTAACCAAAGCTATATGGTGGAAATTAAACACTGTGTTTGTGTCTCTGTGTGTGTTTGTAGAGGGGAGTGAGATTGAGTACAAATGGGTCACAGGTACGTAAAATGAAAATAACATTTGATTTAATGTTTTCTCCCCAGTTTTGGTTGATACTTGAACGTTTTTATTTTTTCTTTAAAACTATTTTAGAATGCAAACAATCACAATGACATGTCAAATAACTATTCAGGCAAAGCTTGGCACCAGTTTTGTATTCTTTGGAGACTGACTATTGTGAAAGAGAGAGAGAGAGAGAGAAAAGGGGGGAAGCAATTTAAGAGCAAACCAGCATCCATCAATTTAATCCAATATACATTATTTACAATAAATAATCCTGTAAAAAAGTGGTCAAATGTTGAAACCTTGTAGCTATTTCTTTTTTGCAGAGGACAAATTATGCATGGGGAGTCTTTGAAGATGATTCATGATGTTTAATGGGCCTAATAAGCTATGTGCAGAACTTCCCAGAATTTCTAGTCTGAACAATGGGCAGGGCGGCTTATCTGCCAGCAAGCAAGTACCAAGTTTTTTATATCCTGATATGTTAATTAAATATAACAAAAGCCTAAACATCTTTTCTAAATAGAGATATTTCCATTACCAAACCTGTGGGGCTGATTGTGCATGCAGAATATCACAGTAACACCCACATTCAATTAGAGTTGCCAACCTCCAGGTGGGGCCTGGAGATTTCCAGGAATTGTGACTGATCTCCAGGCTACAGAGATTAGTTCACCTGGTGAAAATGGCTGCTCTAGAGGATGGGCTGTGTGGCATTATTCCCTACAGAGTTCCCTCCCTTCACCACCCACTGCTTCTCTGTAGCCTTTATCCCCAAAATCTCCAGGAATTTTCCACACTGGAACTGGGAACAATTTCAACACACCAAAGGATACCACTTCACTGAAATCAGAGCTACTTTGTTAGCACTTGAAATTAACTCAGATCAGACTTAGTACCCTAAAAACAATAAAGCTAGTGTTGCAAGGGAACTCCAGGAGTCATTGGACAGAAGCTTTAGGGCAGAGATTTTGAATTAATTTGTTACGAGGGCCAGATCTGACATAAATGGCACTTTGTCGGGCTGGGCCATGTGTGCCATGTAACACGAGGTACCGGAGATACAAACTTTATAACGATAATTTCAGATGCTGAATGGCAACAACAGGCTTGATTGGATTAGTGTGATATGCAGAGGGGAAGTAAGCATGGAGGTATCAGCATTGGTAATGAGACAGGAAACCTAGGTCTCAATTTGGTATAGAGGATTCAGTCCAGGAAGATGCAAAGAATAAATGGAAATAAGCCTAAAGAAGTGAGCAGTGACTCACAAAAGCTCATACCCTACAACAAATTTTGTTAGTATTTAAGGTGCTACTGGACTCTTACTTTTTCTAGTGCTATTAGAAACCACAACATTCAAAAACCAGTGGGGAAACATTTCAACCTTCCAGGACATTCAATTGCTGACCTAAGAGTAGCAGTTCTTTTACAAAGGAATTCCAAAGGGAGATTAGAAAGAGAGACTGCTGAATTGCAACTGATAATGATGCTCAAGACAATGCATCAACTGATAATGATGCTCAAGACAATGAGACCTAGGTTTTTTTCTCTCATTACCAATGCCTGCTATTACATAAGAACATAAGAACATAAGAGACGCCAATGTTGGATCAGGCCAAAGGCCCATCTAGTCCAACACTCTGTCACACAGTGGCCAAAAATACCAGGTGCCATCAGGAGGTCCACCAGTGGGGCCAGGACATTAGAAGCCCTCCCACTGTTGGCCCCCCCAAGCACCAAGAAGACAGAGCATCACTTGCCCCAGAGCCCCTATCTATACCTTGTGGCTAATAGCCACTGATGGACCTCTGCTCCATATGCCTATCTAATTCCCTTTTGAAGCCATCCATGCTTGTAGCCGCCACCACTTCCTGTGGCAGTGAATTCCAAGTGTTAATCACTCTTTGGGTGAAGAAGTACTTCCTTTTATCCGTTCTAACCCGACCGCTCAGCAATTTCATGGAGTGCCCACGAGTTCTTGTATTGTGAGAAAGGGAGAAAAGTACCTCTTTCTCTACCTGCTCTTTCCCATGCATAATCTTATAAACCTCAATCATGTCACCCCTCAGTCGTCTTTTCTCCAAGCTAAAGAGCCCTAAGCGCTTTAACCTTTCCTCATAGGGAAAGTGTTCCAACCCTTTTATCATTCGAGTTGCCCTTTTCTGCACTTTTTCCAAAGCTATAATATCCTTTTTAAGGTGTGGTGCCCAGAACTGCACACAGTATTCCAAATGAGGTCTCACCATTGATTTATATAGGGGCATTATTATATTGGCTGATCTGTTTTCAATACCCTTCCTAATAATCCCCAGCATAGCATTGGCCTTCTTTATTGCAGTCACACACTGTCTCGACATTTTCAGTGAGTTATCCACTACAACTCCAAGATCTCTCTCTTGCTCAGTCTCTGCCAGTTCAGACCCCATCAATGTGTATTTATATTTAGGATTTTTGGCTCCAATGTGCATCACCTTGCACTTGGCCACATTGAACCCCATTTGCCATGTTGACGCCCACTCGCCCATCTTTGACAGATCCCTTTGGAGTGCCTCACAATCCTCACTGGTTTTCACCACCCTGAACAACTTTGTATCATCCGCAAATTTAGCCACTTCACTGCTTACTCCCATCTCCAAATCATTAATGAACAAGTTAAAAAGCAGTGGACCAAGTACTGATCCCTGTGGTACCCCACTGCTTACCACCCTCCACTGAGAAAATTGCCCACCTACACTCACTCTCTGTTTTCTATGAACTAGCCAGTTTTTGATCCATAAAAGGACTTGTCCTTCTATCCCATGATTTTTGAGCTTACTTAGGAGCCTTTGATGAGGAACTTTATCAAAAGCTTTCTGGAAGTCAAGGTAAACAATATCTATTGGATCCCTCTTGTCCACATGTTTGTTCACCCCCTCAAAGAACATTAACAGGTTAGTGAGACAAGATCTTCCCTTACAGAACCCATGCTGAGTCTGCATCAATAGGTTTTGTTCATCTATGTGCCTACTAATTCTTTCCTTAATAATGGTTTCCATCAATTTACCCGGTATTGACGTCAGACTGACTGGCCTGTAATTTCCCGGATCTCCTCTGGAACCCTTTTTAAAGATGGGAGTGACATTAGCTACCTTCCAGTCCTCAGGAATGGAGGCAGATTTTAAGGAAAGATTACATATTTTTGTCAGGAGATCCACAAGTTCACATTTGAGTTCTTTCAGAACTCTCGGATGTATGCCATCTGGGCCTGGTGATTTATCAGTTTTTAAGTTGTCTATCAGTTTTAGGACCTCCTCTCTCGTCATCTCAATCTGGCTCAGGTCTTTCAACACCCCTCCCGAACTCAGCGGTTCTGGAGTGGGCAAGCACTTCTCATCTTCCACAGTGAAGACAGAGGCAAAAAATGCATTTAGCTTCTCAGCCATTTCCCTATCATCCGTCAGTACTCCTTTTACCCCTTGGTCATCCAAGGGCCCCACTGCCTCCCTGGCTGGTTTCCTGCTCCTAATGTATTTGACATCATTTGGTGTCTGAAATCACTTCACTCTCCAAGACATAAGGACAGATGAACTCTCATTCTAGCTGTATCTGAAGAAGTGAACAGTGACTCATGACTTATATTTGATGATTATTGTGTCTATGAATTTTGCTTCCACAGCATACCAAGTCACTGGTCTGATTCTTCCCACCCCACTCCTTAGCCTATGACCAAACGCTCTCCTCTTAAGGCTCTCCTCTTAAGGCTCCTCTTAAGGCTCACCAGACACCCCATCACGTGTGGGAGCCTCCACCCATTCCTCCCCTGCAACTACTTGACCCACCCATTTAGAGCCAATTCTTCAGGAGATTGGAATCACCTCTGGCACATCTGGTGTGGATCTCTGATTCAGACCATGAAATGGATGTAACACAAAGATCCCTTGCCTCCAGCACCAAGAGTGTCCACACTGATCATAGAGGTTGAAATATTGGATCCTTTCATCTCCCTTCTCCACACACCCACCACCACCTAAATGATTGATCTCGATCTCTGAACTTCCAAACACCGCCACTACCACCTATGCATTGGGATCAGAGACAACCATACTATCTCTATGGAGCCTACCCGCTTTCCAGTGCCGTTCCCTGGCTTTCAGGCTGAGCACTGCTTGACTGGAACCATCAATCCACTTCTTCCCGCCTATCTCGATACCGAGATCCCACTCCTCAACTGGACACAACCATACAGAGACCCCCGGCACTGATGGGTCAGCCTCACAAACATGGAACAAAATTGAAACTCTCTACCTTGGTATCAAAGCCATTGGCACCGAAGGCCGCAGCACCAATGCGTCCTCTGGACCCATCTGACTCAGAAGAGCCATCTATCGACTCTACTCTTGGGTTGGGGTGGGTGAGGAATCAGACCATAACTCCAACAGTGACCCATCACCGACACAGAAGGTGACAAATGACCTTATCTCCCCTTCAGAAGGACCTGAAGTCCTACAGCAACTTCTTCAGGTGCATGGCTCATGCACTAAACCTATCCACAGTGCAACCATCTCCCAAGGTTATGGTTTTTGATATAGTACAGGTGGACATGTCCACAGCCATTGCTCCACCAATGACTTCGGTCCTCCCCCAGGTTGCCAAGACCCCTTGGTCTCACCCAACCTCTACCCCTATTTCATCGTGCAGTATAGACCACATGTACAGTATACAAGAAATAGGGGTGAAATTCCTCTTTACACACTCCAAGCCTAGCTCGGTATTGGTCACATCCTCCTCCAAGAGCAGACACACCCATTTATTAACTCCTGACAAAGAGGAAAAGAAACTAGACTCCATGGGTCACAAGTTCTACTCTGCGGGCATCCTAGGCACCAAAACCTCCAAGTATGCAGCCTGTATGGGTAGGTATCAATACACCCTCTGAGAACAACTTTCTGAATTCATCTAATTCTTATTGGAGGACTCCGCCTGCCAAACTAGGCGCATACAGAAGGAGGGAATGCTGCTGGCTAAACAACAGCTAGACATCTCGACCAAGACACTCACCCCAGCTATCAGCCTATGCCGCCACTCTTCCCTACAATCTACCACCCTCCAACAAGACACAACGTCATATGTGGAGGACCTCCCCTTTGAAGGAGACAGGTTATTCAGTTCCACTACAAATGCTGTCCTCCAGGAACTGGATAAGAGCATCAAGACCTCTCACAATCTAGGGGTATCCACCAGATCTTCGAAACCCAGATCATGGAACAAGCTTTGGTCAAAACGGCCCTTCAGCAAAATGTCTCCTAACCAACAATGACAACCGAGATCTCCTCACACTCCATCCAGATCCTCCTATGGGGCAAAACCAAAATTCTCTTTCCTTGCACAGCCCAGGACTAAACCTTCCAAAGGTTCAAAACAGGGTCTTTGACTCGTCACTTCCCTCCGAATCCACACGTCTCCACCCTTACTTACCTGTTTGGAGACTGGTAACTTCAGACAAGTGGGTGCTTTCCATCATTTCAGAAGGATGCAAGATTAGAGTTTCTTCAGAAGCCAACAACCACTATCTTCATTCCTATCCCTCCATCGGCTGTCCTGTGGGAGGAGGTACAAACCCTATTGAACAAACAAGCCATGGAGTGGGTACCTCCCACCAGCCAATACCTTGGCTTCTACCTCTGCTATTTATGGTTCCAAAGAAAGATGGAGGTAGTGCCCCATCATGGACCTCAGGGCATTGAACAAATTCATTGCCTACAAAATTTTTTGGATGATATTGCTCCTAATCATTCTTTCCCTCCTATGGGAAGGGGCCTGGATAGTGACACTGGATCTGCACGACACTTACTTCCACCTGACCATACATCACAATCACAGACAATTCTTCCAGATTGCCATAGGGGAAGAGCACTACCAATACAAGGCTCTCCCCTTTGGCATTTCAACAGCTCTACACATGTTCACAAATGATAGTCATTGCAGCACACTTCCATCTACAAGGAGTAAAGATCTTTCCATACATAGATGATTGGTTGCTGATAGCAGATTCCAGACCTACACTCCTCCATAACATAGAGGTGACTCTGAACGTCTTGTGTGCACTGGGACTTCAGATGAACCACCAAAAATCCAGGCTGTCTCCATCCACCAAAGTACAATTCATTAGGGAGATACTGGTCTGTCAGGCCTGCAGGACCTTCCTCCCTCCCCAAAGAACAGATAATATCATGACCCTGATCCGACAGATCAGAGCACAGAAAGATGCTTCAGCCCTTCAGGTTCAATACTTGTTGGGCATGATGGCAAGCATGACTTCAGTAATAGTTTTCGTCAAGCTCCACATGTGATGCATTCATCTTTGGTTCCTACAGCACTTCAAACCTCAGTGGCACCATCAGTCACGTTGCCTCTGCCTCCCTCCCTCAGTTCTAGTCTCTCTGGAATGGTGGGAAGATCTGGGAAACCTCCTAGCGGAAGCACCCTTTTACCCCCCCCTACACCTTCCCTGATGATGACGACAGACACTTCGTTATGGGGATGGGGAGCCCATGTCAACGGCTTCTGGGTAGGCGCTTGTTGGGAAACACACCTGTCCCACCACCATATCAATTTCTTGGAACTGTTGGCAATCCAATATGCTCTACAAGCCCTCCACCACCTGGTTGTGCATTGCATGATCTTGGTCCTTACAGACAACATGACTGCCTTATGCTACATAAACCAACAGGGAGACATGTTGTCCAGACATCTGTGCAGCCTTGCTCTAGAAATCTGGGAAGAGTGTCAACCCCTGGGTATCTTTCTGATAGCCTCTTACCTGCCAGGTGTTCAGAACCTCACAGCAGAGTTCCTGAGCAGAGGGGAGCCTCCCTCCATGAATGGAAAATAAACTGGAAATACCTGTGCCCAGTGTTCAATGCATGGGGTCACCCATCAATAGACATCTTTGTAACCAGACACAATGCAAAATGCCCCAGGTTCTGCTCCAGATCAGTTTCGGACCCAGTCTCACTGGGAAACGGGCTTCTGCTCCCTTGGTTTCACCAGTATCACTTCCTCTTCCCTTCCATCCCCCGATCATCAGGGCAGTGAATAAGATCATGCAGAAAACCCCAAGGTGCATTTTAATTATGCTATGTTGGCCTTGCCAACACTGGTTCCTGACTCTCCTGCACCTCTCCAAGAGGGTGTTCCACTATTTGCTGGTGGCAACAGATCTCCTGTTTCAACATGGGGGGTTGGTACTGCACCTGAAGATGACAGCGTGGAGGATGCTGTGATGGATCTGCAGCACAGAACAGATCATACTGAATTGTAGGAAAACCCTCCACCCGCAAATCCTATGGGTACAATTGGAAGTTTTTGTTTCACCTTGTCTCTGCTAAACTGCCTCCGCCCTCTTCGAATCTCGAAGCCATATTTGGCTTCCTACTCTGCTTGATAGTTCTTGGTCTCAGTCACTCCTCACACCGAGTCTACTGAGCGGCCATCTCTGCACATCACACTCCCATAGATAGGCATTCGGTGTTTACACACCCCCAATGAAAAAATTCCTCAAGGTGCTCATCTGTCTTTTTCTGCCAGTGCATCATCCTACCCCAGCTTGGGATCTCCCACTGGTCCTAACCAGGTTATTGGGCAAGCTATTTTAACCCATGGCTACTTGTATTTTACAACTTCTGACATGGAAGTCTGTCTTCCTAGTCACTCTAACTTCCGCTAGAAGAGTGGGTGAACTTATTGTTCTACGTTGTGATCCTCCTTACCTGACATTTCATCATGACAATGTCTCTTTGGCTCCAGACATCACTTTCCTTCCCAAAGTAATCTCAGAGTTCCATTTACAAGCAGACATTGCTCTCCCACTTCCCAGGGACCACTTGGAACACCGTCTTTGCTCTCTCGATGGCAAGAGAGCACTTCTACTGCATAGGTCTCGGGACTTCCATAAAACCTCGACTTTGTTCATGTCCTATGCCCCTCCCAAGAAAGCACACAAAATCCCTTGCAGTTTTCTATTTACCAATTGGGATCGGTGCAGGTGCACTATATCCCAATGGTGTGAATGCACAGATGACCACTCAAAGATCACCAATTACAGGTAAGTAACCTGTCTGTTTCTGGCAATTTCTAGAGTTACCCTGGAAGTGACAAAAGCTGGCTTTAGGTATCACCAGAAACTACGGCTTTTACTCTGTGGTTTTACCGTAGCGTTTCTAGCAATTCCTAGAGCTACCCTTTGTCACTTCTGTTTTTTAATGTGAAATCACCTGACGCCTCAGCTAGTGTTGCATGTTTTAATTTTCCACCACCTCCATATACAACCGCTAAGGTCATCTTCTACAGCCCTGCTTTAAGTGTCACCCCTTCTAAGATTGGGCAATCCAAGAGAGGGCCATCTCAGTCATGGCACCAAACTGTGGAACTCACGCCCCAAGGCTATTTGTCCCCTTCTGTTGCTGTCTTCTGCATTTTTCTGGCAAAGGGAGCTTTGACTCTTGAAAGCTTATGCCCCCAAAATCCAGTTGATCTCTAAGATACAACTGGACTCCAATCTAGCTGTCTTCTGCCGGCAGGCAAATACTTGTTTGTCTGGGATTCTCTCAATGACTCCTCCTTCCTGTCCAATTTTTTAAATCACTGTTTTATGTGCTTTTTACATATGTACTTGAGTTTTGGTTTTAATTCTTTCGATGATGTGTTTTTTTACCATACTTTGATTTGACTGTTGGCTGCCTTGGTGGCCCTAATAGGGCAGAAAGGAAGCATATACACCTTGTTAATAATATTTATGATTTAAATATTGTTAAGAACTTGCATAGCTTATCTGCTTGTGCATGTCCTTTCTTCTCCTTCCAGTCATTCTTTTTAGGGTTGATTGTGAGAACTAAAATTTGGCAGTTATGGTGTCTTTCAGGAAACTGATAAGAAACAGCTGTATAGAAAAATCGATAGGAATAAATTGTCACTGCCTTTCTGTGTACAGCTGTTCTCCGGTTGTTGTTGTTTTTCCTGCATTGATTTTGCATCTATTTTATCCCAGTTAGGGTGGTGGGGGTTTTTTTGGTCAGTCTGGAGATCAGCTGGGATCAGAAAATATGGTGATGTATTATGCATGCCTTTGGGTGGATTGGGACAAAGGGGTGGTGCTGATACATTTCTACTGCCCTTAGGAGGTCTTTCTTTAATACAGATCAAGTGTAACAGATTGTTCTGTCTCTTCACTGCTCACATACTCCAGGGATCAGAGACTCTTTCTCACTGTCTTATTTAATATTTTTTAATTTCCTTTTCCCTGTTTAAGAAACAAAAGCAGATTTACTTCTGCTGTTTGAGCATCTTAAATATAGACATGAATTATTTGCATGGTAATGGAATACGTGTACATTTTAACATATGCTTTACTTTGTACTCTTTTGTTGCTATTGTACTTATGTTTTGCTTTGCAGTATTAATAAAGCATTACAGTCCATTATATTTAAAAGTAATTGCAGACAAACGTGCTGATGCTTCTTTAAAAAATCAAAATTGTAATTTAATAATTACAATTAAAGTGCTAAAAGTACACATTTTTCCCCTTGGGTAATCATATTCATATGATAATGCCTCATAAAAATTCCAGTGCTAGGAGACAGGAGCATTTTTAAAATGCTATCAATTATAGTGATTTTTTTTTTAAAAAAAACCAATTGATCTAATATAATAGGGATTATGATTTTTCCATCTGTAAATATTTATGAATATTACAGCATGCAAATTAAATTTCATGATTGGAAATAACAGGTTTTTTGCAGTCTCTTAAAACATATTCTTTTTTTAATTCAATTTTTAATTGTTTTGTAAACATCTGAAAACTTTGAAATATTTAGTGACTTCATTAAATTAAAGATAAAAACCAGTTTAGTGATTAGACTATTGGACTACAATCTGGGAGTCCTGGGTTTGAATACCCACTCTGTCATGGAAACTTGCTGGGTGAGCTTGGTCTAGTCACATACTTTCAGCCTAGGGTTGCCTTTCCCTGCCCATCCCCCATTCCTGATCAGCAGGCCAGCAGGGGGACTTACTCGAAGCAAGGTAGGCCTGCACTGGTGTCTCAGTATTGTTGCCAGCAGTGTGGCCATGTCACTTTTGGCATGCTCCGGAAGTGCTATCATGGTGACATGGGGACACTCTAATATTTGGGCAAAAACTCTAGTAAAAAGGCTTCTACCATAGAGTTTCCCAATGTTGCTGGTGACATTATGTCTTGCTAGTGACAATGCTGAGACACTGGTGTAGCCCCTCCCCCACCTTACCTACCTCATAGAAAAGTTGTGGAGATAAAATGGAGGAGTGGAGAATGATGTAAGCTACTTTGGGTCCAACTTAGGGAGAAAAGTGGGGTAGAAATAAAAATAAATTGGGGCTGTGGGCAAACAACAGGCTTGGCGCAATCTGGCCATGCCTCTAATTACACTGTTGTATTTTTTAATGGAAAGTTTGACCAGACATTCCAATCTCAACTGGCATCACCACACAATGGCCCAGTCGTCGATCATTCAGATTGTTGCTGTGCATCAACCATGGAGCATGCTGACCCAAGACTACTTAGCCTCTTGGCTGCACAAGCGGGGATTGGTGGCACTAGGGGTGATTATGCACTTATGCACTCTTTGCTAACACACTTTTTTTAAAAGGCAGAGATGGACCAGAAGGTTTACACTTCCCAACTAGCTTGATTTTGTGACAGGGGAGTTCAGACATCCAAAAATGCGGGGTGAAAGTGGCAAAATCTGTAAAGACCAGACTTTCCCCGGTGTCAAATAACTCCAATTCAATGATGGGTCAGAATGGGGTGCCAACGACTGGGGAATGGGAGGCAGATGTTGCTGTCTGTGCACTTTAAATCCAGAAGGGAACGTCAAGGACATTGGATCAAACTGCTCGTCTGACCACAGCCTATGTCCTGTATATTATCTCTCTATATAATAAAGCTGTTTTCAAGTGGCAACATTCCATGTGCTCCCTCAGCCATTGGCCCATTGGCTGCCAGTCAAGACTACTGGCGTGCCATTGGCCGGGTCTGCTCCTCTTCCCCACCCACTCCCCTTTCAGCCATTGTTCTCTGTTAGAAGCACTGTGTCTCCCGATGAAGACAATTCTCTTGCTTAGCTCCTGTGTGGGACAAAGTTTTCCCTCAGTGGCTGTTGTGAGGAACTCATAGGGTTGCCAGCTCCAGGTAAGGAAGCCAGAGTTTGGGGAGGGGGGAGGGGAGGCCTCAGCTTAATAGAATGCTATTGGCCAAAGCATTCTAACTTTCCCCTCAGTGGCTGTTGGTAGGCAACCAAGCTTGGTTCTGCCAGTAAAAAGACAAAGGAACGAAACCCTTTCTATGTCTTTGTGAGGAACTCATTGGGGCCAGTCCTGAGTATGGTTGCCACCTCCAGGTTGGAAAATTGTTGCTGAGTCCTTCCGCCCCGCCCCCCCCCCCCAATGCTGCCCTTCACAGTGTTATGCCAATTGCTTTATCTACAGCAGAGGCTAACTAAATTTAACATGAGTCCTGGCCAGCTATACCAAGGTCGTGTCTGAGTTCCAGTAATGGAGACCACACGGGTGTTTTTCCAAAACAAATAATCTTTTTACTAAGCAATATCAAAGTCACATACACACAAAAACATCAGTCTCACTTTTTGCATACACTCAAGATTCCTTTAGAATTACAGAAATATATCAAAAATAGTTTCTTTTACTTTAGGAGGTAGGCAGGAAAATCGGTTCATACTTGCCTGTTTCTAGAAGTCTTGTCTGTTGCAATGAAAAATTAAGGGATAGAGAATAGTGTCTAGAAGTTTACCTTAATCACACTGTTCCAGAACTTGCCAGTCAAGTGTGTGTTTGTGGATCTCTTTGGCTGTAGTCCAAAGAGATCCATAATAGATAGAAAGGATTGTTGCATAGCAAGAAAGGAATTCAAAGTATAAAGGAGTTGGTGAGAGGAGAGATGGCTAGCCTGAAGCATGGTCTTTGCATTGGTGGTAGAATGTGGCTAGCCCAGGACCTAAAGCATGGTCTTTGCCAAACTGCAGTCCCACCTACTTACAAGTCCATCCCATGACCTTCCTCATTGGTGCATGTAGAAGAGGGGCAGGTATTCTATGGGTGGGGCAATATTTGAAACTCTACACTCTATCTCATGGAATACCATCTGACCAGGTGTGAAGTCTAAGCTTCAGGACATCTCTTTGTTGTACAGATGACTCTTGGCTTCACCAGGCATACAAGGCACCATCAACAGGAAACTGCAATTCAAATGCAGATCAGGTCCATGTTCTGCGTGAGATCTCATCTCTTCAGTAATGGGGGAATTTCTCCTTCTTGGTTGTTGTCTCTGCTCACAATGGCTAACATGTGCTTCTTCTTCCCATGAGACTTGAGCTGAATGTGTGCAAGCTACATTAACATAAAATGCAGGCAAGTGTTCCCTAAGTGAATTCTCTCACAGTAGGTTATGCAAACAGCTTCCTTTGGCCCATGGTATACAGATATGTGTGCACAGTCCATGTGTTGCGTGTGTAGCAGATATAAAACCATAAATTAGTCAATTTCTCAACAACAGGATCCACCACCACCCCCAATCTCCAGGTATTTCCCTACTCAGAGCTGGGAAGCCTACTTTCCCCTCAGTGCCTGCTGCTGGTCAACCAAGCTTGGTTTCTGTCAGTAAAAGGCCCTTTCCACACCTGTTTTGGCCTTTGGGAGAAAACTCATTGTGTCCTTATACCCTGCTGAGAGGTCCCTCCCCCCATTACATTACAGCCAAGGTGACGTGGCAGTCAGGGCTTCAGAGCAGAGGTAGAGGCTGAAGTGGAGGGGAGATGGAAAACTGAACAGTGAGCGGCAAATGAAGGTAGGTTGATGCTTGGCTGGGAAGGAGATAGGGTTGCCAACTCCAGGTGGGAAATTCCTGGATATTTGAGGGGTGGAGCCTGGAGAGGGTGAGGTTTGAGGAGGGGTGGGACCTCAGACATGTACAATGCCATAGACTCTGTCCTCCAAACCAGCCATTCCCTCCCCCAGGGAACCACTTTTGCCAATCTCAAGGTGAGGGCTGGAGATCACTCAGAATTACAACTGTGCCCTAGAATGCTGCAGGAGAGAGAGCCAGTTCTTGGGCAGGAAACTGCTGTTTTAGATAGTGGAGCTTTGGGTGGGAAGCCAGTCAGACAGTTGGTTGGAGTCTGCAGGAGGCAGAGGCCATTGTGGGAGACATGCTGATCTAACTTTCTCCAATGAAATGAAATAATATACCTGCCCTGCAGACCATCTAGACAGGGCATGAGTGTAGAGAAGGGAGAGATGGAGCTGTTTTGTCACCTTTATTTTGTTTCTTCCATTCATGTTTGATATGCCTGTAAATAGTTAAGAGCTTTGAATAAACCCTTTAACTGTTGAAGAAGTCCCTCTGTATTGTGTAGTTCCCCAGACACTTAGACACGCTAAGGGTGGGTCGGGGAATCCCTATGGAGGAGAAAAGTTGTCAATGGTAGTATCTAGTTACCAGCTGCCAACTCTCCAGGGGAGCCCCAAAGATTGCCAGGAAGCCCTGAGGCACGTTTCTAGTAACACCAAAGGGAGGTTAGGAGGTTGTCACACCTAACCAGAGCACCAAGACAGAGACAGTAGTGGCAGCAATACCTGAAGGCAGTGGAGAAAAACTGCCCCTTCAGGTGCCAAGTCAGGCAAAGGAGGGGTGGGCAGAGCAGGGTTCATCAGCTGACACAGGCTCGTTCCGCCACAGTCATTATGGAATGTGAACAGTGTGCAAAAAGATTATGTTTTCTTGCATTGTTGCTTGCTTTCAGATTTATGTTTTGCTTGCTACTTTGTTGTATTTCAAAGTTTTTTAATGTCTTATTGGATGTTATGTGTTGTCATCACTTTTCATTTCAACTTCTATTCAGTGTGAGTTCTTTTCTGCATCATTTGCTGACTAACAATGTGTCAGTATTATTTTCAGGTGGTATATTATACATGATGTTCTTTTACCTTTTAGCACCATGTATGGATCCACTGAGGAAAAAAATCATAATTAGTACCCAATACTTTCTCCTCTTCTCTTCTACATTGGTTATCAATTATATTTTGACTTTTTGCTTACTTATATTTTGACCTTACTTAAGCATGCTACTTAAAGAATTTGGTGGTAGATCATGTACATTAGTGGTTAAGACAATGATCTGTTATCTGAGGCCCTAGGTTCAAATTTTGCCACTGTCATGAACTCAGTATGAACATGAACTCAGTCAAGCTGTTTGCAATTTCCAGTCAGCAATATGGAGTAATAATACTGGACTTTGAAAAGGATTACAGCAAAATGTGTGTGAGCACCCTGAACACTGAAAACACATATATAAATGTATATTATTATAATTAAGAAACATTATTAGTATGGCTATATAAACTGTATAGGTAATTGTTTTAAAATTATATCTTGGATGGAATAGTACTGCTCATTATTGCAATAAGGACGTGTGTCTGCTCCTTTACTAACCCATACTCTTTTAAAGCTAATTCACCTGCACAAGGTTTTGGGGGAAATTAAATATGACACCACCTCATTTGCAGAGTATTTTTATAATTGGGTTCATAGTTCATATGCAGAAAACCAGATCTTGGATTTTTGCCAGTATGCAGCATGTTTCAGAATTATTCACCTTAATTTCTAAAACACCCTCACCTAAATAAGCAATACCATCCCCCCCATCACAGGACTGGGGTGGGGGAGGGAGAACAAACCAGCACAGACATACGTTACATTCTAGACAAATTTACCTTTATTGATTTATTGGTATCAATATAACTAATTCTTAACTTGGTCCCATCCCTGGATACTTAAATCCAGGAATCTGAGCCATAAAGAGACAAGACAGTTCCTTCTACAAACCTGAAAAAGACCCAGATTTGCAGGAAAATCTTTTTAAAAAGTGGGAAAAAAGAAATGTGGGGTTAAAACTCACCAAAATAATAGAAGCAGTGCCTATAGCTTTAACAAATTAGTTATCTCTCAGATCTCACTGGCCATTACAGGGGTTGCTAAGCAACCAGCCTTCAAACCTTGATTCTGTTATTAAAAGGTGGGGGAAGGATCCATTCCAGGTCTATTTTGGCATCCCAGTCTGCCATTGCTGTTCTCAGTCCGTTCCTGGGACCAGGGCCAGAAGCCATAACCATGCAACTTGCTATCATGTAATTTGCACAACGTATCCTAGTGTGGTGGTGACTACCAACAACATTATGCCACACAACTTTCCTGGATCCAGCAGCAGTCTCCATTCTGTACCATCTGCATGACTTGGCCAGTCCTGGCAGTAGCCACCATACAGGTCACCTGGGTAACTTGCTACCATATGACTTTTACATCTTGGCCATGTTTTCCAGATAAAGGGAAAGCTAAAAACCAGTGCTCTATAGAATCTTGGAGAGCCAAGTTGAAATCCTCAGTCTGACATGGAAGCTTGCTGGGTGATCACAGGTCAGTCACTCTCTCTCAGTCTAATCTACCCCACAGGGTTGTTGTTAGTGTAAAATGGAGGACAGGAGAATGATGTAATCTCCTTTGAGCCCCATTGGGGAGAAAGGTGAGGTATAAATGAAGTAAATAAATTATAAATAAAACTTAAGACAGGGAGCAGATTTAAAAAAGTTTGGTTGGTGAGTGGGAAGGAGAGAAGGAAGGAGGGAGAAAGGAGAAAAATGAGGGCTGATAAAAGGGAAGAGGAAATAGTGTGTGAAAAAGGGAAAATGAAGTGGCCACAAGAAGTCAGCATGATATACTACTTGAGGTATGTATCCCAAAATATGCATGCATCTTATGTATATGCACGGCTGTACTGATCTTCCTTCCTGCTGGAAAGTGGGCCCTCAGAATTGTAGTACAGGCACAGAAGACTATGTTTGAACCTTTGGATCGTAGTCTTTCTTTGTTCCCTTTTATTAGTTACTAGCAATAAGGCCCATTGTGAAAATAAATACAGCAAACTCTACAAAGAGGCTCTGGGAGGGTGCCCTGGCCTTGGGCACTCAGCATCAATTTGCTGTGGCAACCTCAGCAGGATATAATTACACAGATCTTATTGTTTTCTCCAGGGGAACTGATCTCTGCCATCTGAAGAGCAGTTGTAATTCTGAGTGATCTCCAACCCACACGTGGAGATTGGCAACAATGGTTCCCAAAGAGGAAATGGCTGGTTTGGAGGGTGGCCTCTATGGCATTGTACCTGTCTGAGGTCCCACCCCTCCACAAACCCCACCTTCTCCAGGCTCCACCCCTCAAATCTCCAGGAATTTCCCAGCCTGGTGTTAGCAATCCTATCTCCTTCCCAACCAACAATCAACCTACCATCTGCCCCTCTGACTTCAGCTTTCCATCTCACCCCCCCTCCAGCAGCCTCTACCTAGGACAAATACAGTCTTTCTCCACAGTGGGGACCCATGCAGGAGGGAAGTGCCCTCAGCAGGGCATAATGACAGGGTCCACCCTGCAAAGCAGCCATTTTTTTCCAGAGGAGCTGATCTCTACCATCTGGAGAGCAGTTTTAATTCTGAGTGATCTTCAGCCCTCACCTGGAGATTGGCACCAATAGTTTCCCAGGAGGAAATAACTGCTTTGGAAGGTGGACTCTATGGCATTCTATTTAGCTGAGGCCTCTCCCCTCCCCAAACTCTGGCTTCTGTAGACCCCACCACAAAATACCCAGGAGTTTCCCAACCTGGTGCTGGCAACCCTAGTCAGGACTGGCCCCAATGAGTTCCCCACCAAGGCCAAAGTAGGCCTGGAAAGGGCCTTTCCCCCCTGCCTTTTTACTGACAGAACCAAGCTTGGTTGCCTAGCAGCAGCCACTGAGGGAAAAGTTAACCCCACAGCAGGAGGAGAAGAGAATGGTTTGACAGCCAGTAGCCCACCTCAGTAGCCAGCCTGTTACAGAGGAGCTGAGCAGAAGTAGAAGTGTCTTTGTCAGGAGAAACAGCCATTTTGGTAATTTATTCTATCAGGGAAGAGTGTCCAGGCTGGCAGTGGGCGGGGGAGAGGAGCAGACCCAGCCCCCAGCCAATAGCACGCAAGTAGTCTTGCATGGTGGTTGATGGGCCAATGGCTGATGGAGTGTACAGCTCAGCTAGTGTGAGAGCTGGAAAGTGCCAACACATTGGGCTTTACACACACACACACACACATACATAAATATATGATGGTTTTTGAAGTGAGTTGCTTATCATCTTGAGTCCTCACAGAATTGAGAGGGAATTGAGGAGCTTGAATTGTTGGTCAGGTTTGCTCTTGTCACATGCTTAGTAATATATTTGACTATAGGGATTTAAACATAACCTATTTGTGGAGTGCATTTCTGGGTGGTTCAGAAGTGGAATGGATCATTACTAAGTATTTTTTTCCTGCTAAAGTGCTTTCCAGAGATCTGTGGCATAATGATTCTGTTATTCTCCCACCACCACCCCATTTTGTAAAGGAGAGAAAAAAGGAGTGGGGAACAGTTTGTAAAGGAGAGGGGGGAAACTGCCACACTTCATCCTCTATAAAATGATTCTGGTCTGATATGACGGGTATAATTTCTCGACCTTGCAAGTTCCCTAAAGTCCCTTTGTATACATTAGTCAAACATGGATGGTGTTGTTAGACTGATCTTTACAAGGGCAGCAAAGGCCATCCCCTCCTAAAGGTGAGAACATGTTTCTCTATCAAAAGATTTTGCTTCCTGATCTGCATTCTGGTGCTCTTTGTGGTGAACCTTATTTATATACATATACAGATACTTACATATATGTATATGCATATATATAAATAATATAAATAATATTGAATTTATACCCCATCCTCCCCACGAAGGCAGGCTCTTTTAAGGCTGTGCAATGTGCAAAGTGTTCTGCTCACCTGTAAATATTTCTAATTTATGCTTGATCCTTTACTTGGGCTACATTGGCTTTGTCAGTGTGGTGCTCTACTCTTATTTGGGACATCTCTAGCCTCCCTTGCTGCCTGGATTAGCATTCTGATATCCTTTTGCTGGACTTTCTTAGCTCAGACTCTGATCTGTAATTAGATCTGGCAATTGCTTTACTGTCCTGTCTATCTTTACCAATACTTCATACTGTCTCTGGTCTCACCTTCAGCACTCATCAAGGCAATTTAAAGTGTTTAAAACAGGGCTGCAATATGGAATAATTGCAAACATGTCACAGTATGTAAAGGAGAATGTCAGCTATTAATGGAACCATCACAGTACTAACCAAAGAGCTATTTTAGCAGCGTCAAGAAGCTTGCACTTGCTCAGTGAGATGCTTGGCCTTTTTTTTCTTTGAACACAGCAAACACAAACCATATTTGAAAGTCAAGTGAATTGATATCTCTGTAATTTTACTATGATTGTGTGTGCCCATTAACTGTACCAATGCCCAAGGATGCCATCAGTCTTCCTTCAGATGTGTAGAGAAATTTTTTAAGGGATGACCAATCAGAAAACCAATACATGCACATATTACAGTTTGGAAGCAGTCCTGTGAGTAAGCACCACTGGATAAAATGGGATTTACGACTGAGTCGACCTGCTTATGAATGCTTCCACAATCAGTTTTCCCAAAAAATTTTGAGGCATGCAGCCCAAGCAAGAGACACCCAATGCAATAGTAGAAGATTAATCACCGTATCCAGTTTTGGGTACTTATTCTGATCTGGGAGGGAACTGTGATGACCTCCTATTGGGGAGGACTAGGTTTCTCTTTAAATTATACTGGGTGTTTATAAAATAGGTAGTTCTGGCTGCCACCAGGAATTTTCTAAATTCAAAATCCACTCTCAGCTTCTTATGTTGGTATTGTGACCCAAGGTCTAGGCTTTCAAGGGTCTCTGTGGTCCTGAGGAATAATTGATATGACTTCTGGGATTAACTTAAATAAGAGAGGATTTATTGAAAGGGGAACAAAATAAGAGGTTGGTTATTATGTAACTGGTTGGGATTAAGGTTCCTGTAAATGAGCTTGTCAACTGTATCACTTTAATACACATATACTGATCCTTCTCGGATCCCACACAGATTCTTTCACCTGTCTCACTGACTGAATTTTCACTGAACAACTTCAACTGTTTTTTTTTTCAACTGTCTCTCCTAACTCTGACTTTCATACTTAACTTTCATAACTGACTAACTGACACTCACACAGATCCACTTTAAAAACTCCTCCCACACTCTCTCATCCTCCAATCACAGCAAACTTCTCTCTTTCAATCACTCTACTCTGCATTCACTGCACCGCAAACAGACATTTAAAGAGAGACACACACTCTTAAAACAAGGAATCGTTACAGGAACTGCTAGGGAAACTGTAGAAATTCTCCTAATTTAAATAGAATTAAGGGGGATTAGACTACAGTTCAGAGAGAAATTCCAGTAAAATTAAGAAGAAGAATGGAAGGAATCTGACTATTGCCAATATCCATTTAATTTGCAGGTTGCTACACTAAGGTGAATTTCTTGAAGAAAAATATATGGATGTGTTTTCAGTTTTGAAAGGCATCATAAATATTTTCCCCAATATGAATATATTGGTTAATGTGAATTTACTGCTTGATGGGTGTACACTTAATGGGAGAGAGGCCCTTGTACTTAAAATACACTGTGCACCCCTTTTTCTACAAGGAAATTAGTATGACTTGGATGTAGCATTTCTGTTTCTCAAATGGGGGAGCCTTCCTCTAAAGCAGGAGTGTCAAACATACAGCCTGGGGGGCGGATCAGGCCCCCGGAGGGCTTCTATCAGGCCCGCAATGGAACTGGCTGTCTTCTGCTTCTTCTTCCAGTTCTTCTGCTACTGCGTCATCGCAGGTTTGAAGCTTACAGAGACACACCTGAACAGCATATTCAAGATTGCAACAGCACAGACATTTTGATGCAGTAATTCAGAGCAAGGGGTGTCAGTTATCAGACACTGTTAAATAAACAAAATATTGCAACTGCTAATGTTTTAAGCATGTTTTTATTTTAAGGGGGGGAAACCTCTGTGTTTGTGTCCTTTATAAAGTTTATATCTCCGCTACCTGGTATTACATTTTATGACACACATGGCCCAACAAGGTCTCAATTTATGTCAGATCCAGCTTTCATAACAAATGAGTTCGACATCCCTGCTCTAAAGCAAGGACTGTTCGACCACTGGAAGCAGCCTTGCTGTGGAGGAGCATGTCTCTTAGACCAGTGGAGTGTTCCTTGTATTGGTGAAAGGCTCTTGTGTCAATGGAATGGAAATTTTGGATCATTCAACCATCTGTTTGGGGGGAAATTATAGTATATGAAGCTGCTATAAAAGGGAGAGACAAATAGCTGAGAATTTCAGGTATTTAACCAAAGTGTTCCTGCACAGATGTTTCTGGACAGCTTTGAAATTAACAGTCAGGTTGTTTTCAGATTAGTTTTGTTGCCTGGAGAAGTTATTTCCCAAACTACTACAGGTAGTATGTGTTTAGGGAATAGATTTTGTATTAAATAACAACATAGGAAATTGGATGTGAATATAGATTGCTCAGATTTGTCTGACAGATAAGATTAATAGATGAAAAATGGGAATCAATTGAGTTTTATATATTGCAGTTCTTCTCTTTGACCACAAAGTGACGTAATTTCTCAGTGATCTGCTGAGATAGTAGAAAACCTGAGACAGTTTTTAATAGTGTTGCAAACTGGTGTCCAGAAGTTTGGCTGTTTATAATTCTTCCATTATTTTGTGTATATTTGTCAAATGCAGATTTGTCATTGCACTAATTTTATATTATGAATATCATATTTTCTATTCTTAAAAAAATATTATGCTTTAAATCCCAAACAAAATATTCATAACATTTACAGAAAGCCAACAGATGTGCATTTTACAGTGATGGTTTGCATTCGCACTTGAGAAATTCTTACATCTTTGGGGGAGTAAAAGAGGGAGGCAGATATGAGGATAATTGGATGAGTGTCCTCAAATAGTTTTTTAAAATCTTTTTAGAAAGGTTCCCGTGCATGTCTTCACTTGTGCATAATACTAAATTATTTATAGAAGCACTATAAAATGATCAGTTATTCATGGTGATCCAGATCAGTATTCCCTCTAAGCTGAGTTAGTGTGAGCTAGCTTACAGTTTTTTAGCCTCCAGCTCACAGATTTTTGTCTTAGCTCAGGAAGGATTTATGCAGTAGCCAAATCGCTTGCTCACAACTTTAATGCCAGTAGCTCACAAAGTAGAATTTTTGCTCACAAGATTCCACAGCTTAGAGGGAGCATTGATCCAGATCACTTAACATAGTGGTTTAATATTATTTATTTATTTAAAATATTAATTTCATTTTTTCTGGAACAAATGGCTGCTTTGGAAAGTGAACTGCATGGCATTATATCCTACAGAGTTTCCAATACTTAGACTGGTTTCTCTTTGTTTTTTTGCTTTAAAAAAAAAGTGTTGAGGCCCTTGCTATCAGGAAGTAGATAATTGTGATGGGGATATATATACCTATCTATCACAGATTCAAAAGGAAAGTTATGTACTACATAAATAGCTTCTATTTACTCCATTTGTTTTCTCTCCACTATAGTCTAAATTTTGTCACACCAGTGATCATTTAGCATGATTTTTTTGTAACCTAGTTCAAAAATGGGATTAATCTGTAATTTGAGCTCCCAGTCTAAAGTACTGTATATTTTAAAAAGTACTTTAGACCTGTGCATGCATGTGGAAATCATTTTAATTGTAATAGTCTTTTATACATTTCGAAAGTTAGCCAATAGAAAACAGGCTGAATAAGTTAGTTTAAAAAATAATTTAAATGATATTTAACATATGCCACTCTTAAATTTTATAGCAGGGAGGTAATCCAAGTAAGGTACCCAAATGAATTAGGTGGAAATAATTTGAAGGCAGGATGACAATGGTAGTATCTAGAACTGTGTAATCCAGAAGGGGGAATACTATCTGTTTTACTACATGTCCGGGCCTGAATTAGTAGCATTTTTTGATGTCAGATAAATGCAAGTCTCATTAAGTACTTACAGGCTTCCTAGTAAGTATTCAGTTGGCCCTAAATATGACTAGATGTGTAGACATGACTCCAGTGCTCCTGTGATGGTATCTCTCCTTGCTTGCTCAAAATCTTTCTACCCACACAAGTACAAATACAATACCTTTATTGGCATAAGAGATAAAATACAATGGGCAGTATAAAGCCTCAAGATAGCCGGGGGGGGGGGGTTTAGCACATTCCAACTTGCCTTAATATGAGCCTCTCCTCCTAGATACCTCATTTAAAAAATTGCTACAGGTTCAAGAATTTCTATATTATGAGAAGACAATAAAGAAATGATTTTATACTCATCAGATTGGCTCAAAAGGGGGTCCATCACAGGTTCAATGTAAGTAACACGGATGTCATAGTGGAATTTACAGTACAAAAGCACATGTCCGATAGATTCAATTTCCCCCATCCCACATGGGCACAATCTATCTTTATAAGAAATTTTCTTGAACCTACCTGATAAAACAGCTGAGGGCAGGACGTCGAACCGAGCTAGCATGAAAGCCCTACGAAGATGGGACTGAATCAGTCTTGCCAGATATCCTGAGGAAATGTGGCTAAAAGAGAGTCCCATACTCAAGGGAGAGCAATGTCTGTGCGCAAGTCTTCTCAGATCTTGCGCCTCTATATCAAGGAGTCTTTGTTTGACTAAGGAAAAAGCCTTCTGCTCAGACAGAAGTACCAAATCATCAAAACTAAAGCCAATTATAGAATTTTTTTGTCTGTATTAATCAACCAAGTCGATAGATGGGATTCTGTTAACATGTGTACCACAAGGTGGTTTGGGGCACATCTAAAATGAAGGCGCAGCCAAAAATTAAAGGTTATGGTCCATGCCATAGTGAATAACCGTCTTTGGGTTTCTACCCACACAACATAGACTTAGGCTGTTCCTCACTCTTCAGAGATACTTAGATAAAACTCTGTCATACACATATTAAGCCATGAGCCCTCAGGAGAACTATTCAACTGTCATTTCAACTGTCATCCCAACTTCCCTCCCCTTGGATAGAATCTTATGCAAATTAGCCTTCTGGCAGCCCACAGTACATTACATTTTTTATCTTATGAATAGTTTCATTTTTGTTAAATGAAATTGCCCCATCATTTATTTGACAGTACTTTCATCCACCCCTTCATTTTCCCATACTGCAGAGATGCAGGAAGTGATCAAAACATTTAACTATGTGGAAATAAATGGACAGGCACCGAGGAAACCATCTAAATACAGAATGTTCCATATTTACCTAGTTAGTTATCAAAGTGTGTGATGCTGAGGATATGCAAGTTGGTAATTAAGAAATCAATGCTGCCCCAACCTGGATAGCCCAGGAAAGCCTGATCTCATCAGATCTCTGAAGCTAAGCAGGGCCAACCCTGGCAAGAACATGGAAGGGAGACCTCCAAGGAATACCAGGGCTTGGGACAGAGACAGGCAATAGTAAGCCACCTCTCTGAAATGTCCAAGCCCCACTATGGGTCGCCAGAAGTCAACCATGACTTCCAGGCAAACACATACATACAAACATACACACAGAAATACTCACCCACACACAAACAGAAATCAATGTTGTTAATATTTGAGACAGGGATGGGAGTTCTGTGTTCTATACTGCTCATTATGTCTTTGTAGGAAGATGGAAAATGCTCATGAAATAGTGCTAAGAAAGGAGAAAATGAGGGAAACTGTCAGCCATCTGAATAAGTGGGGGGACATTGTAACCTTCCAGGACATTCAGGCTGTGGTCACACGGCAAATTTATAGCAATTTGTTCCTGCTATAGATTAGATTGGGAATATTATTTTTTTCGGGTTGGGATGATCACACATCTCTCCCTGAACCACAAGCATTGCAGGATGAGGCTCTGGACACTGTCTAGATAGCCGCGCGACACAGTGCAAGGTTTTTTTAAAAAAATTGTTTTGCCAATGCACATACGCACCACCGCTGCCTCCCTTATGGAGAGGCATGGTGCTTAGGGCTCATCTTGTCTTTTATTCAAACCCCCTTCTTCCCAGCCGGTGGGTGGAACTACTCAGCCAGCCTCTCCCTCGAGAAGCAGATGCAGTCCAAAAGGCTGCAGTATTTCCTCCAAGAAGCACTCCGCGAGCTCCAGCCCTTGTGCCACAAGCAAAGCCCAGCTTCCCTCTGCTGGCTATCAGGAAAAGAAAGCTGGGCTTGGCAAGCAACGCACCTGGCCACCACTCCTTCACTTGCTCACTTGCACAGGGCAGGGGGAGGGATGGGGGGACAGGACTAGCCGAATCCTTTTCTCATCTTGCCACCTCTTGGCAGCCACTTCCCAACGTTGCCCCCAAAAATGTTCGCGGTGGCTGCAGCAGCAGCACAACAGACCGAGGCTGAACAAGAAAGTCTCGGGCAAGTGAAGGAAAAAGCAGTCTGTCTCTTTAATCATTTTTCCCCTTCCCCCACCCTCACTGGCCAAAAGGCACTGAAATGTCTCACAAGTTTCTCTCGCAACAGGTAAACTGGGATGTACTACCAAGCACTGGAGTCTATAGATGTGTGCTTGAATGTTTAAACATTGGATTTATTCAGTGCAGGATTGCTCATGCACTCAAAGGCGGAAGCTGGGGGGGGGGGACCTCATTGGCGAAGAACGGTCAGATGACCTTAATCGTAATCATTGCAAGAGATGGCTGTCCAGATTGGCAAAATTGTGGATTCAAAGCTCAAATACCCGGAAAGTACTTGATTTTCCCAGTGCAGGAAAATGCGGGAGAGAACCAGGGAGCATTGCGGGAGTGAGCCCACTTCGGCGTGGATGGCGGATCAGCCTGTCTGGTCAGTGATTTTAAAAGCGGGAGGAAACAGCAGTGAAACCCGATCAAAACAACCGTGTGACCATAGCCTCAGTCGCTGACCTAAAAGTGGACGTTATCTTACAAAGGAATTTCAAACAGAGATTAGAAAGAGACTGCTGAAGTACAACTGATAATGAAGTTCAAGGCCATGGATCCACCATGATAATGAAGCTCAAGGCCATGGATCCACCTGGACTGAATAAAGACCTAGGTTTTTGCTGATTTTTCCACACCTACTACCTCTCTGCATATTACATCTAATCCAATCACACCTTCTATTGACATTTGCCTACTAATGTCATTAGGCATCTGAAATCACTCTACTTTCCAATATATAAGACAAATGGAGTCACATTGTAGCTGTATCTGAATAAGTGAGCTGTGACTTACGAAAATACATACCCTACCACCAATTTCGTTAGTCTTTAAGGTGCTACTGGACTCTTACTCTTTTGTACAGACTAGGGTTGCCAGGTCTCAACCAGTGGGGGGATCCTGGGTCTGTTCCTGGATCTGCTGTGCACAAAGAATGCACACAGAAGTGATGTCATTGCGTCGCCAACATTTTACCATAGAGTTTTGCCCAAAAACTAGAGCGACATCACTTCTGAGTGATGTCATCAAGTTGTTTTTCGAGGCAGTTGGGGGAGTCTCCCCTGGCCGGCGGCGAACTGCCCTGCAAAAGCAGGGGTTCCACTGGCACTGGCAACCCTAAGAGCTACCCATCTTGATCTAGCTTCCCTTATGTTTTTATAGATAACTTAAAAGCCAGAGGGTATGATCCAAAGCAAAAGCCAAAGGACTCTTTGACCTTGGCTATTAGCCTGTGATTTGTAGCCTACAGTCCTGCATGGACTGTGCCAGTGTAAACAGCACCAACATAGAACATCCTTGTGGCTCATCATCTGTGTTAAGCTTGTACTGGGGTGTGATAGATTTTTGTTATTATTAACTTGTATTATTTATGTGATTTTTTTCTTCTTTGTAAGGCACTTTGAGTTCCTGATATTGATAAGAGCCAGTGTAATGTAGTGGCTAAGTATGTTGAACAAGTATCTGGAAGACCCTGGTTCAAATCCCCACTTGTGCTATGAAAGCTCCCTGGGTAACATTGTGCCTGTCACACTGTCTCAAACTAACCTACCTCACAAGGTTGTTGTGAGGATAAAATAGAGGAGAAGAGAATAATGTATTTATTTATGTTGGGGTTTTTTGCATTTATATCCCGCCCATCCTCCGAGCAGGCTCAGGGCGGGTAGCATCATTATAATAAACTAGGAATAAGGCCCATTGTGGAAATAAATACAATGAGCACTAGAAAGAGGCTCTGGGAGAGTGCCAAGGCCATGGGCACTCACTCAATTTGCCATGGCAACCTAAGCAGGGTATAAGGACACAGAGTCCACCATTTTCTGCAGGGGAACGGATCAATGCCATCTGGAGAGCATTGTAATTCTGAGTGATCTCCAGCCCCCACCTGGAGATTGGCAACAGTGGTTCCCCATTACAAAATGGCTGGTTTGGAGGGCAGAGTCTATTGCATTGTACCCCACTCCTCCTCAAACCTCACCCTCTCCAGGCTCCATCTCTCAAATCTCCAGGATTTTCCCACCTGGAGTTGGCAACCCTTTCTACTTCACAGCCAAGCATCAACCTACATTCCCCCCTTGTTGATCAGCTTTCCATTTCCCCCCCACCAGCAGCCCCCACCATGCTCTGAAGCCCTGACTGCCACATATCTATGGCAGTAATAGGGTGACTGCTGGCACCTTTTCCTATCATTTTTTGCCTTGTGGTATTCTGCTTGTGGTGTGATCTGTCTTTTTTGTGGTGTGGCATGATTGTGTTTGTTTCTTTTGAAGGGGATGTGATGTGTTGTGGGTGAGGACATATTTTACCTCAGAATACAGCAGGTCCCATATACAACTGACAGTTGCAACTGTCTCGTGGGGGGGAGGGAGTTTGAGGTGTGGAATGGAGTGAAGTCCAGTCAGCTTCCATATGCAAATGACCTTGAAACACTGGCCCAATCAGAGAAGAGTGGCCTAGGCTGCAGTGGGCGGGAGAGAACTCAGGCAACACAGCCAGTGGATAGGGACACCTTGTGATTGACACATAACGGAGCCAACTGATTTTGGAGTGCATAGAACGTATATACGGTTTCAATTTAAAACGCATTAAAACATTATAACAATTAACAGGGCTTTTTTGTAGAAAAAGCCCAGCAGGCATAATAGGCCACACCAACAGCAGAAACATATTAGCATATTAGGCCACACCCCTGACAGCACAGCTTATAAACATAATCCACATACCCCATGTTACCGGAAGTGTAGTCATCCGGCCATACTTGTGCAAGATCACAGCTTTCTTTATATGCTCAGCAAAAACTTTAATAACGGAAGAAAAGCCACAATCTCATGCAAGTTTCTATTTCAGTCACTTGCAAACACTCCAGCAAGTGGTACACATTCGGCATGCTCCATGTTTCACAGGGCTAAGAGATCTACTATCTGGAAAAGACATCCTCCCTTCTCTAGTAAATTGTGAATAACCTGACCCCTTGAAAGAGAGGTGTGCCTAAAACAGAGTTACACACATGACACATATAATAACATTAAATAATATTAAATATATAACCAAGTTGCCTTCTTCAAGTGAATACAAGCTAAGCTTTGCCTGTTGCTGTGAGCAAGACAATTCCAAGGGCTTTTTTTCTCGGGGAACATGCCAGAACAGAGTTCTGGAACCTTTTTGACAAATTCTTCTTTTTTTTAATATTAAACTGCCCCCAAAGAGGCAGAATTTTATTAAAGTTTTTTTTACATATATTAAACACACAAAAACATATAAAATACAAACAAACACACGTACACATACATACCTGGGACATATTTTCCCGCTTTTTATCAAGTGTTAATGTTAGCGCCTATTCCACATTAATGCTTATTTCTTGTGTCCTGTTAAGTAACCTTTTATCTCTTACTGCATAAAACATGTATATTCTTCATTTTATCTACCAATGTTTTGTCCCTAAAAATTTACCTACATCTGCTTACCATAACCAGTTATAAAACCGAGTCCAAGTATTCTGGAATGTTGATTCCGTTGCACCTTTTATCGATAAAGTCAATTTATCCATTTCCACTACCTCCAGTATTTTGTTTATAAGTTCTCGTTTTGTTGGTGTCTCTGTTAGTTTCCAGTATTTTGCATAAAATATTCTGGCTGCTGTAGTTATGAAAACAATTAAATAGTGATCTTCTTTGTTGGAGTGATCAGGTAAAATGTTTAATAACAAAGCCTTTGGAGTAAATGGCACCCCTGTACCTAATATTTTTTTGTAAAATTTCATGTACCATCGCCCAATATCTCTTAGCTCTTTCACAGAGCCACAACATATGGTAAAATGTACCAGTCTTATTTTCACATTTCCAACACTTATTAGAACATTTTGAATCAATTTTAGCTAATCTTTCAGGTGTTACATACCATCTATAAAACATTTTTACACATTTTCTATATCGTAATCTTAATATTTTTCTTCCATATTTGATCCCACTGCTCAAAATTAATATTATGCCCAATATTCTGCACCCATTGAATCATATTCCCTTTCACTGTCTCTTCCAACATCAAATCATCAAGTAGCAGTACATAAAGTTTTCGTATAAGCTTCAACTCTGTGGATATAATAATCTTTTCAATCTCTAAAAGATTTTTAATGAAATCCAATTCTTTTATCTTTAACATATCTGGATTCTATTTGCGCTCTTTGCCACCATGGTAGTTCCTCTAATGGTTTCAGACGGTCATTAGAGTCCAATATATCCAAATATCTACTTTGTATTTCCTCCTGATATGCATTTGGGAGTGTAATAGCTTCTAATGGGACGGTCAACTTTGAGGTTTTTATATAAAAGTGCTTATGTATGTTTTCCCATACTTTCATTAGAGCAGCCCGTATCCAATGTTGTTTAAAATATTTATGCATATTCGCCTTTTCGTACCATAAAAATGCATGCCATCCTAGTAGGAGGTCATGGCCTTCCAGTTTCAATATTCTCTTATCTTCCAATGTGACCCAATCTTTAATCCATGTTAGTGCCGCTGCTTTATAGTAAAGACTAGCAGTAAAGCCCGTTGTGAAAGCAATACAACGAGATCTAGAAAGAGGCTCTGGGGCAGTGCTCTGGCTTTGGGCAAACAGTGTCAATTTGCTGTGGTGACCTCAGCAGGGTATAATGACAGAGTCCACTGTTTTCTCCAGAGGAACTGATCTCTGCTACCTGA
>NW_015168672.1:470221-493589 GCF_001447785.1 Gekko japonicus | reverse complement strand
GGCGACTGGAGGTCATAGGGTCTGCCCTCCAAAGCATCAATTTTCTCCAGGGGAACTGATCTCTGTCATCTGGAGATCAATTGTAACAGTGGGAGATCTCCAGGTCCCACCTGGAGATTGGCAACCCTAGGGGAAAGTCAGCTGCACAGCAGGGGGTTGAAGAGAATGGTTTGATGGCTGCTGGGCCAAGATTGGCATCATATTTTCCAGAACACTACTCTGTCGATAAATTGCAACAATTTGAATTAGCACCAGAGCTTTAAGATCTCTCCAGCTGTCACCTGGAGACTGGCAACAGCTTGTCTGGAGTGTGGGCAGTATGGCATTGTATCTGTCTGAGGTCCCCCTCTTCCTCCTCCTCCTCAGACCCCACCCTCAGCAGGCTTCATCCCTAAAATATCCTGGAAGTTTCCATCAGCCAACCTTTATCTGCCTGTCTGTCTTAAGTTTTAGAATCCCCCCCCCACAGCCTCTGCCTAGGGAAAGGGCAGCTGACATCATTCTCCTCTCCCCTATGAGGTATGTTATGCAACTGAAAATCCCAACTGCCTTGCGGGGGGTGAGTTTGAGGTGTGGAATGGAGTGTAGTCCAATCAGCTTCCATATGCAAATAACCTTGGAACGCTGGGCGGGACTGCACAAAGCAGCCAGTCAACCCAGCCAGTGTCTTCTGAGTGGCAGTTTTTCCGGCCTAACACTAAAGGGGCCAAATTTAGAATGTTGCGAAATAGAACGTTGCTATTCAATTATTATAAGGGAGAGATTCCAATTGGATAGGCCAAAGCCCCCCCTTTCTTTGGCATCTTGAAGTGCTTTCAGTCTTATTCTGGGCCTCTTATCTTGCCAAATAAATTTCAAAATTGCTTGTTCCAATTCCCTAAAGATTTTTGGGTTTTGGAGGATAGGGATTGTTTGGAATAAAAATAACAATTTTGGAAGTATATTCATTTAACTGCTGTAATACATCCCATCAGTGATATCTGTAAGTCTTTCCATTTCTCAAGATCCTGTTTTGTCTTTTTCAACAGTTCTTTATAGTTATTCTCTTGTAGAGCACTGAATTTATTTGTCATTACAATTCCTAAATATTTTTTTTCTGCAGTTGTGAGTAGATTGCCCTCTCCTCTTCCATATTTTAGTCAGTATTTTGGTTTTATGAATGTTAATTTTCAGACCAGCTACTAATCCATAATCTCCCAATTCTTGTTTCAAAGTAAAAATTGAATCTAGCGGGTTCTCCAATATAACTGCTAAGTCATCTGCAAATGCCAAAAGTTTATATTCTTCTCCTTTTAATTTCAGGCCCTTAATCTCTTTCTGTCTTCTTATAGAATCATTAAGCATCTCCAGTACTTAATGAGAGCCAGTTTGGTGTGGTGGTTAAGTGTGCGGACTCTAATCTGGGAGAACCGGATTTGATTCCCCACTCCTCCACTAGCACCTGCTGATGTGACCTTGGGTCAGTCACAAGCTCTGGCACAGCTGTCCTTGAAAAAGAGCAGTTTGTGTCAGAGTTCTCTCAGCCCCACCCACCTCACAGGGTGTCTGTTGTGGGGAGGGGAAGGGAATGGAGTTTGTAAGCCACTCTGAGACACCTTTGGGTAGTGAAGGGCGGGGTATAAATCCAATCTCTTCTTCTTCTCTCTTCAGTACAAAGATATACAGCAGAGGGGATAAAGGACATCCCTGCCTTGTCCCTTTTTGAATTTTGATCTAATAGTAACAGCAGTGCCAATCCACCCCAATCTAGTTGTCTATGGAGGTCATCTATAAGGGCGACCAGAGCTGTCTTCGAACCATGACCAGGGCAGAAGCTGGACTGGAAGGAATCAAGAATGGAAGCTGTGGCGTCCTCTCTTTAGGGAGGACTGGTTTTCCCTTTAAATGTGCTATTTGCTTTTGTAAAAGGGGTATTTTTCTGCTGCCACCAGGAATTTAAGGATTTCCAAACCTTCTCTCTGTTTCTTTTGCTGGTTAGGTGACCTAGAGTCAGGGCTTTTTAGGGATCTATGTGGTCCTGAGGAAAGATAGAACTAAATTCGGGGATAAACTTGAACAAAAGATGATTTATTGAAGTAAGAACAAAATATGAAGTTGGTTACTCTGTAACTATCTTGGAAAAAGGGACTTGAAAATAAGTCTATCAAATGTATCACACACACTGTCTTTTTCCTTTACTTTTTGTTTGTTTTGACATTCAGTTCCAACATTAACAGGAGTCACACTTTCCTAAAGTCAGCCACACAGGCTAAGGACATATATACCACACTCTTTAAGAACTCACTCAGAACTAACTGAACACTCACTGACTTAACTCTCTAACTGAACAATTCCAACTAATTTTCCTGTCTCTCATAACTGACACACTGACACACCCACTCAGATTCACTTCAAAAAACCCTCCCACACTCTGTCTTCCACCAATCACAGCACATTTGTCTCTCTCAATCACTCTAGTCTACTAACCATGCACTCCAACCAAGCATTTAAAGGCACACACACTCTCATAAAACAAGGAATCATTACAGAAGCATCATCCAGGAAAGCCTGGAGTTGTTCGGCCACCGCTCTCTCAACCACCTTTCCCAGGACAGTAAGTTCAATAATGGGTGATAGTTGGTTAGGACCATAGGGTCCAATGATATTTTTTTTCAAGAGTGGATAAACTACTGCCTCTGGGAAAGTCTCAGTAGAAAGGGACAAGTTGATAATTTCTCCCAGAGGGACCCAACTGCTCTCCCCGCAGGCTTTCACCAACCAGGAAGGGCATGGGTCGAGGAGGCAAGTAGTTGGCCTTACTGCTGCCAGGATCCTGTCGACTTCCTCCTGGGCGAGTCAATTGAAGAGGTACAATATCAGATCAAAAGATGGGCAAGAGACTTCTAGTTCTCTTACTGTCTCAATTGTGGTCAGGAGGTCCTGACAGAGTGTCACGATCTTATCTGCAAAATAGCTCACAAATGCCTCACAGCCAATGGCCAATTCCCTACTATTTGGTCTGCCCTGTGGCAGAATCGTAATGGACCCAATAATTCTAAATAATTGGGCTGGGCGTGAGCTTGCAGACGCAATGGAGGCAGCATAGAATCCTTCTTTGCAGCCTTCACAGCCATCTCCTAGGCTTTCATAAGCATCCTATAAGATGTTTGTGACACTTCATCATGAGCATGCTGCCACCTCCACTCTAGCTGTCTTAGCTCCTACTTCTTCCTCAGCAGCTCCGATGTATGCTAAGGTGCTGCTTTGGTGCGAGGGTGTAGAGGGCGCTGGGGAGCGATCTTGTTGATGGCTTCAGAGAGCCGGTGTTCCCAGTCCTCCACCAGCTCATCCAACGTGCCATCAAGGGGCATTGGATCCCGCAGAGCTTCCTGAAGCCGAATAAGGTCCATTTGATTCTGCAGGTGAGCATAAATGCGCTCACAGCCTAAAAAGGGAAGGCATGGAATGCTCAGCCGGACCTTCAGGGCAAAGTGGTCAGACCATCTGTACTCATCTGATCCACATGCATCCCCATCCCAAAAATCAGATCCAGATCCAATGTGTGGCCCACTTGATGCGTGGGAGCTGATACAAGCTGGGAGAATCCTAATGCCTCCATGGACGAACCAGGTCCCTGGCCTGGGAAGATGCTGCATTGCCGGCATGGACACTGAAGTCACCCAAGACCAAAAGCCTGGGATATTCCAATGCCCAACCTGATACAGCATCTAGCAGGTCAGACAGGGTATCTGCTGGTGCGTTAGGCAGTTGGTACACCAGCCTTGTCATCACATGCCAGGCCTACATATTCAATGCTGGAGATTGTTGGGGCGGGGAGCAACCTGAAGGAACAAAATTCACGGATGAGCAAAGCCATGCCCCCCCCCCCATGCATCTGAGACTGGTGAAAGACCAATAACCCAGGTGGGGTAATCTGGTTCAAGGTGACAGTTTCACCATCCCTCACCCAGGTTTCAGTCACACAGGCCAGGTCTACCTGTGACTCTGTGAAGTAATCACAGAGCACATTGATCTTATTATTGATAGACCTGGCATTGACTAACACCAGTTGTCAGAGAAGGGTAAGTTTTCCTAGCCCCACAAACAACATCTCTTGGAATGGGACGTAGATGGGAAGGAGTCCGAGCATTCCCATATCTCTGAGTTCTTCCATTCCAATTAGAGGAATTGCACCTACGCCCATAGCTATATCTCCCCCACCCCATAATCACTGGTATCTTGAGCCCCTGCATCATTGGTGCTGTCAATCCCAATTCACACTTTCCAGTAGCCAACAAAAGGCTGTACCTACCGAGCTCTAAAAACCACACAATTTGTCTCTAACCATTATCTGACTGAATATCCCATCCAACTCACTGATTATCCAATTAACCCACCCTGTTACAGAATTAACCCAATTGAATTGAATGAGAAATAAAATCAAAGTAATCAATTCCAGATATTCCAATCTAATTTGATTAATAGGCTAATAATCTCCATTTAATTAGTGGGGGGAAAATAGGTTGGGGAAATATCATACAAATTCATTCAAAAAACCCCTCTAATCTCCCCATCCCCACTGTATATCTGTATATCTAATAGTCAAGTTGCCCCCTGTGTGCGGATATCTAAATCCGCACATTGGAGGCACCTAGGGAGCAAAGAGATTTTCCTGCACATTTAGGGCAATCCCTAGATGTGCAGAAAAATCTAAAATGTTGAAAAAGTATACGGGGGATATTTAAATCCCCCCAAAAGTACAAGAGCGTTCCCTGCACATACGCAGAGAACGCCCCGGCAACTGTCCCCCCTCCGCCGACGTGGCAGGAGGGGGTGGGAGAAGGCTTGGTAGGCCAGCGGCTGTGAGCCACTCAGGGCTCGCTACCGCCGTGGGGGGGGGAAGGAAAGAGAAGTCTTGGCGGGCCGAGCTCAGGCCTCGGTACTGGGGTGGGGGAGGGAGAATGTTTGGTGGGCCCAGCGGCTGGGAGCCACGCAGGCCTCACCGTTGGTGTGGGGGGGCAGGGAGAAGGCTCACCTGAGGATGCTTCCTTCTCCTCCACGTGGAGCTCCTCCCCGCGAATATCACGGTTTCCCCTTCTTGTATTACCTATAACTGATTAACTAAAACTACATAAATACACAATTTAATCAATTAAAACTATCACAATCTCAATTAATTAAATTAACATTCAATCATCGGGGGTTATAAACATATAATGCCAGGAAGCCTAAAATACCTAATTCAACAAACAAATTCTGCATGGGGTGTTTACTTCTGTTTCTACCACACTAAGTCCTCCAATCATTGGAGTCTGTAAGCTTCTTCGGGTCCCCATTTGGGAGAAAGGTGGGGTATAAATGAATTAAATAAATACATATAAAAGCAGAAAATAATAAATAAGTAAATAAATAAAAAGATAGATAAATAAGGAATAGTCCTCATTTACTATTTGCTTTTGTAAAATCCAGCATCACATTTTGACATGGTTACAGAAGCGAAAAGCAGGTTTCCATGTAGATGATCAGTTACTGCAATATGAAATTATTCATATATGTTAAACTTCCATGTTTTAAATACTATAGAAAGGTCTTTTATCACCTTAAAGTACTTTAAACACATTGGCCTCAAACCACAGAAACTTAGCTGCACCCACATTGTTGAGAAATGAATGGGGCTTCAGCTAATTCACCACCTTGTGCTGACCATGTACCATTGATTTCAAAAGACTTAGACATGATTACATTTTTGCAGATTGGAGCCATTACCTTTCACTTGAGGCAATTCATCCATTCAGGTGAGGCACAAATCAGCCCCAGTAGTGATGAATACTGGCTCACATTAAGCTCTGTGATTATTAATACCAAGACAAATCTCTTACCTTTCTGCATGTAATGGTGTTGTACTTTATCATGTGGATTAGCAAATCACTTACCTAGGACCACTGTGTTCCCTTCAGTGGTGACAAAGACATTAATTGACTTTTTTTGGGGGGGGATTACATTATGAGGCAATTGAATGCACATAGTAAAAGCAGCGCAGTCTTGATAATGCAGTCCTATGCTACAATACGACCTGCATTTTCATGCACCTTGATCTTGTGGATGCTAATATTGACTGATCTCCCAAACTGTCAGACTTTGATGTAGCCTGCAATTTGTGCACTTTCAAGCTAGCTAAGTCTAGGAAAAGAACTGGGAAAACCAAATGAAAGGAACACCAGCTTGAGCTGGATGTCCAAATAATTGTGTCTTGTATCCTACTTATGTTTAGATTTAGCTAATAAAGGTGTTCTTTTTTTACTTTCTCAGGCTAATCCTGGTGAAGGACTATTGTTATAGTACAAGGAATAGCTTTTGTGTTGGTTTGTAACTAGCAGTTTTGTAAATAAAGAAGCAATTTACCATCTCTCCCCCTCCCCACATTTTGATCTTGTTTGTAGCCCAGTTCCTCTACTCCTCCAGTAGGTAATGCTTATTATTAACTGTCACAAGATGGCTATGACTGCTGGCAGGTCCACCCTATCAAGAGCATCTCAATGCTGACCCACTCAGTGGCAGAGCTAAGTCCGACATCTAATCCATTGGTCTGCAGCAATCTGCTACCAGCTACTGTTGCTGTTTTGCCTTGAGGCAATTTAGGGATTTGCTGTGCAGGAATTCGCCTGCTGAGCACCAGAATTGTAGAACACATGTCAGCACAGAAGTAATAACCTCCTGTGAGTTACAGCATCCCTCTTCAAAAGTCCAGCTTGTGTGCAGATGCCTACCGCTTCCTTCCTTCCAATCTTTAAAAAAGATGCATTTAAAGCAAGGTCAGCAATTTTTATGAATCTGCATAGTTTACAAAGGAAACTGCCCCAAATAGTATTTTTCAGTGGAAATGATGAATATACACTGTTGCTATGTTCCTCCCCCTGCCTTTTTTTTTTTTTTTTTTTTTGCAGTGGGGTTGTACAGAGCCCCTTAAGCACCTACTAGCATGTGGTCCGGGGATAAATGGTGGTATTACATTTGCACAGATCCTGATAAACCACCTCTATCTTACACTCTGTCATTCTAGACTCTGCATTTTTGCTTTTAATGCCACTGTTCAATCATAGAAACCCCCCCCAAAAAAAAAACCCTCCACCAACTTCATTGCTATGGAGTGAGGGTTATTTCTGGTTTCTAAGATAGTATACAGGACTCAGTGGTGTTCTTAATACTTAAAAGCATAATAAAATTCATGCAAATTAAATTAATGCATGCATTCTTCATTCAGATATTATCACATTCTATTTGTGGGTGTTTTGAATGCATAAGACACACACAGAACTGCCCATCAGTAGCAGAATACCTGATTTACTTCAGTTTATCAGTTAAGATGCATTATATATTGTAAAACATTATAGAAGAATATTTTTTTTATTTATGTACTGTAAAATGCTGTACCAGATAGTACAAATGGGGACCTGCAAGAAACTGGCGGAGAGGGGGCATCCACCCAGCTTTGCTTCCTTCCCTCTCCCCCATCTTCCTTTTTCTTTTGTTCCCCAAGCCAATCCCCCCTTCTTTTTTCCAACTCTCCACCAAGTCAATCCCTCCTTCTTTATCTTTCTTTCCCTCTCCCAAGCCAATCTCCCTTCTTTTTTCTCCCCCAAGCCAATACCCCCATCTTTTCCTTTCTCTTTCCCCTACAAGCCAATTTCCCCTTTTTTCTCCCCTACCTTTGCCTGGCAGCAGTGGCAGTGCCTAGGAGTTTTTCTGCAAACTTGGGTGACCTCCCCTAAGTTTGTAGAAAAATCTGGAAACTTTAAAAAAATGCACTGGGGGTTTAAATTACCCCAAATGTATTCTTTTTAAAAGTTTTCAGATTTCTCTGCAAACCTAGGGGGTCACCTAAGTTTGCAGAAAAACTTGTTTGGGGTAAGTATGCCCCCTATCTGCAGATATAGCTATCCACACATAGGGGACTGTTGAGAATTAGATATATAGATGGAGTTTATGATGTTTATTTTTGCCCTTGTAGGTTATGCTGACATGAAAAATGTGAACCATGGAGCAATCACACTTGTGTACTTGTCAGCAAGCTGCCATTCTGTTTTCTGTGACCTCTGTGTACATATCCTTTCCCTGTTACACCCGGCTTGGCTTCTATCATCCTGTTCCTGCTTTGGAATGCAAAAGATAACTGCTGGAGGTTGTGTGGGGGAGAAGATGCTGTAATGCTTGCCTATTGATTTTCCCAGGACTCCTGCACCGGTGTTTTGTCTGAAGTTCTGCCTGGTTCTCATGTACTGGGCGCGCAACCGTTTCCTTAGCCCGCCAGCGGGAAAGATATTCATTGGATCTGTATCTGTTTGAAGTTCCTTTATTATGCTTGACCTAACTGTGTAACCCCAGTTCTAACAAAGAACGTGTTTGAGTATGTCTTCAACGCTTTGAAATAAATTTTGCTTTTCTTTAAAACGTGGATTTATTCTCGATGCTTGGGGATCCAACATATTGTTAGAACTCTCTTTTCCTATCGTTCCGAATCTGACAAGATCATGAGCGGAATTGAGGGAAATCTACCTAACACGGAGGGGGACTCGGGATCGGTCCCACAAACCTCTGCGTCTTTGGTGTTCACGACTGCAGCCTCCATGGAGGGTGCCGTGGGGGGAACGATTCCCCGCCTGCCTGCACATCTGTCTTGGCCGCCTCCGACCCCTTCGCAATGGGGTCCGCGGAAGACTCACCAGCAGGATGATTGGACTATGTACAACACCCAAGGCACCCGTGAGGTGTACTCCCGTCGGGGGAGCGGATTACGTGAGAGTCTGTTTGACAAGGGATTGTTCCCGGAACCTGGGTCTACCTCGGAGAAGGGGAGCCCCAAGCAGGACCTCGAGGAGTGGATGTTCGAGCCGTCGGGACCGCGTGGTCACGCAGAAGATGAGGAGGGCACCGGAGCCTTCCAAACGGAAGAGGACTACGACCCACCCCCGGATTATCGCCCTCGGGACCCCATCCCGGAGGAAACTACCGGGGAACGTCTAGCAGAACTGGAAGACTCGGTGAGAGACTTAATGCGGGCATTCCAGGATGTGATGGAAGGCCTGCCGGGAATGTTGGACGTTAGAATGGCCAATTTCCTGGACGCACACGCCGCGCAGTTGCAAGTTGCTCCTGCACCGGGATTTCCCGCGCCGCCGATGCCTGCTCAGCCGCTGCAAGCACCGGGAGTTCCCGCGCAGCAGGTACCTGTCCAGCAGCCGGTGAGACCGCCTCCGCCAGTGCCTGCGCAGCCGCCGATGCCAGGGGGTCCGCCGGTGCCGGGTCTGCCGCCGCCGCTGAGGCCAATACCAGCAGGGCCACCGGTTGTACCGGGTTTCCCTCCCAGGGGAGCTCCGGGGCAGCTGGGCCCGTTGGTGAGGCCTCCACGACCCAGACCCAAGGATCTGCTGGAGGCTACCTTCGACGGCAACCCGGATGAACTCGCTTTCTTCACGGTGAGGGTGCATAAATTCGTAGAAGAGAGTCGACACCTGTTCCGAAATGAAGCTGGTCTCATTGATGTCATCTCGGCAAGACTGAAAGGAGACGCCGCCACATGGTATGTTGGACTGCACAACGACCGCGGTCCGGAACTTTTGAATTTGCGAGCATTCATGTGGGCGCTGAGGGCGAGATTCGAAGATGTCAACGCGAGTCAAAGAGCTAAAGCGTTCCTCCGGACCTACCGCCAGAACAAGAAGTCGGTTCGCGAGTACACTCTGGAATTCCACAAGCAAGCAGCTAAGCTCCGAGACTACCCTGATCATATATTGGCTGAGATGTATCGCTTGGGTCTCAACGCAGAAATCCGAGAAACGGTTCTGAAAACTGTCAACCCTGTCTCCCTGATGGCCTGGACCCAAGAAGCTGAAAATGCAGAAGACCGGCTCACCACCATCAAACTCGACCTGGCTGCTACGACCAACAGACCCGCCGCTGTCGGTGCCTCTAAACCCAAGACTCAACGCCTGTCGGAATCGGCAAGGGAACTACGGATGAAGATGGGGCTCTGTCTCAAGTGCGGGGAGAAGGGGCATTTCGCTGTGGATTGTGGCAGCCGTCAAGTCAAGGACAAGCCGCCTACCCCAAGCCCGAAGACACCGCTGTCGGGGAAGAAGGGGATGGCCAAACCGCGTTTCTCCAAAGCTCTGCAGGCAGCCCAAGGTTCGGGGGAAAATGAACCGGCTGCCACCGAGTCTGAAGAAGAGCTGGTGGCTGAACCGGCGGAAAACGAAAACGGCCTGTTGTGAGAGGCGCAAAACGACAAGGCCATTCTAATGCTGCGCCCAAGGTGGTGAGAGAAACCCCTTCCCTATTTTTCGTGACTGTCTCCTTAATGAATCCGCTCCTAGGAACCCACGTTAGGGTAAGAGCGTTGATTGATTCTGGGTGTGGGAGGGATCTCATCAGCCCTAGAGTGTTAGTTGCACTGGAAGCGGGGATAGTCCCCTTGAAGTCCCCCATCATTTTTACTCAGATGGATGGGGCACCCATGGAACCTTGTACGCACGAGACTATGGCTTTGCGGTTGGGGGCGGGAGATCATTGGGAATCCAGGTCCTTCATTGTCACCCCTAAATCGCAGTTCGACTTAGTACTGGGGAGTCCCTGGTTGTTTACCCATGACCCTTACATCTTGTGGGAAGAAGGGGTTGTCAAATTTGTGTCGGCTAAGTGTGTGGATCACTGCTGGGTGGATTCGTGGGGGGACCAGCCGACCACACAGTTCCCCTGCGGCACTTTGCAACCGGAAGAGTTAGCTTCTTTGCCTCGAGAGTATAGAGACTTGGCAAAGGTGTTTGGCGAAGAGGAAGCTAACGAATTGCCCCCTCATCGCTCGACTGACTGTGCTATTGAACTTTTGCCTGACTGTAAATTACCCAAAGGTAAAATTTATGCGATGGGGCCGGCTGAGAAAGTCGAACTGCGGAACTTTATTGATAAAAACCTAGCCCGAGGTTTCATTCGCCCGGCTTCCTCCCCTTTCGCCGCGCCTGTACTTTTCCGAAAGAAGAAGGACGGGGGGCTTAGGTTGTGCACTGACTATAGGGGTTTGAACGCTGTTTCTTTGTCCAATGCTTACCCCCTCCCATTAATTAAGGACTTGGTAGCTGAGGCCACCAAGGGCAAGATCTTCTCGAAACTTGACCTCCGGGATGCATATTTCCGTGTGCGCATCCGGGAGGGGGATGAAAGTAAGACTGCATTTAATACCCCTTTGGGGCAGTTTGAGTACCTCGTTATGCCCTTCGGCCTTCAAGGGGCTCCGGGGGTCTTCATGAACCTAATCAATGAGGTCCTACATGAGTTCCTATTCAAAGGAGTGGTCCTTTACCTTGATGATGTGTTGCTGTACTCTCAGGACCTCCAGTCGCATATTAAATTGGTGCGCCAGGTCCTTAAGCGACTTTATGAACACCACTTGTTTGCTAAGCTGTCAAAATGTGAATTCCACAAGACATGCATTGACTTTTTGGGATACCGCATCTCTGGGGGGAAGGTTGAAATGGACCCTGCTAAAATTCAGGCAGTGCTTGACTGGGAGCCCCCCAGGACCCGCAAACAATTGCAAATGTTCCTCGGATTTGCCAATTTTTACAGAAATTTCATCCAGAATTTCGCGCAAATTGCCCTTCCCCTGACTGAGTTGCTAAAGACCAAAGGGAAGGGTTTTGATGCTACGAAACCGGGCGCCCCGCTTAAATGGTCCCCTGCTTGCGCAGAGGCTTTTGAGAAACTTAAACTGATGTTCACCTCCGAGCCGGTGCTGGCGCGCCCTGATGAATCTAAGAAGTTTATTGTCCAAACTGATGCCTCGGATGTGGCTATGGGGGCCGCTATTTTGCAAGAAGGGGAAGATGGTCGGTTACATCCCCTGGCGTTTGTGTCCAAAAAGTTTTCTGATGCCGAACGAAACTGGGGGATTTGGGAAAAGGAGGCGTCAGCGATCCGGCTGGCTCTCTCCACTTGGAGGCAGTGGCTGGAGGGGGCGCAACTGCCGTTTGAAGTCTGGACTGATCATAAGAATCTGGAGATGCTGAAATCCCCTCGTTCTCTCAACGCTAAGCAACTTCGTTGGGCGGACTTCTTCGCTAAGTTTCGATTCACACTTCGTCATTTCCCGGGGGCGGCTAATTCCCTGGCTGACGCGCTCTCGCGCCTCCCACAACATGACAGTCAGCGTGAGATCATCATGGACTCTGTTTTTTCCCCCTCCCATCTGGGGGGGGCCGTAGTCACCCGGGCGCAGGCGCGAACGATTCCACACTCTGATGAGACTTCGCCTTCCCTGTTCCCTGTGGGAGGGGGGGCCTGGGTCCAGAAATATCTTTCTGCTTTTACTGCTGAGGATGATGCCTCCCTTAAGACATTACCTGATTGTGTCCGTAGCCCTGAAGGTCTGATTTATTCTGGAGACAAATTGTATGTGCCTATTTCGATGAGGAGGGAGGTGATGGAATCTGCTCACGGTTCGAAACTGGCAGGGCATTGGAGTTTCGTTAAATCTTTGCAACTCATCCGCAGGCAATTCTGGTGGCCACAAATGCGCAAAGACCTCTTATTGTTTGTTAGGTCTTGCCAAACCTGTGCCTTAACTAAACCCAGGATGGGCAAGCCTCCTGGTTTACTGCAGCCACTTCCTACTCCGTCGAGACCATGGGAAGTGGTGTCCATGGATTTTATTACTGACCTCCCTGCGAGCAAAGGGAACACTGTTATTTGGGTGGTTGTTGATTTGTTTTCTAAGCAAGCTCATTTTGTGCCTTTTCCTTCCTTGCCTACAGCTCAGAGGTTGGCGAAATCGTTTATGTCCCACGTGGTGAAAATTCATCAATTACCTGCTAAGTTAATTTCTGACAGGGGGACCCAATTTGTTTCTAAATTTTGGAGGGAACTTCTTTCCATTTTAGGGGTCGAACAAGGGCTCAGCAGCGCGTATCATCCCGAAACTGACGGACAAACGGAAAGGGTTAATCAGACTCTGGAACAATACCTGCGTTGTTTTACTAATTATCAACAGAATGATTGGTGTGAATTATTGCCTCTTGCTGAATATTGTTATAACAATACGGTCCATAGCTCCACAGGCATGTCTCCTTATAAAGCTGTATCTGGTTACGACAGTCCCCCCCTCCCTTTCTTGGAGGGGATGGGCCAACGTCCTGTGGGGGATGCTGATACATGGTGTATGTCCTTGCAAAAAGCATGGCCGCTGCTATGCCAAACACTTGACGCAGCCAAGGCTGCTTACAAGACCCAGGCAGACAAGGGTAGGGTGGTGGGGTTTGATCTGAAACCTGGGGATCTTGTGTATGTCTCGACCAAGAACATTAAGATGCTGCGGCCTAGCAGAAAATTGGGATGGAAGTTCATTGGTCCGTTCAAAGTGCGTAAAGTCATAAATGATGTGGCAGTTGATGTTGTTTTGCCTAAGAATTTACGTGCCTTGCATTCTGTCTTTCACATGAGTCTATTGAAGAAGGATCCTGGACCGTCTCCTTGGAGACCAGAGACTACTCCTCCTCCGCCTGTCATATTGGAAGGGGATGAACATTTTGAAATAGCTGATATCCTTGATTGTAAAGTGAAACGTGGTAAACTCTGGTACCTTATCGAATGGGTTGATTTCGGTCCCCAGCACCGCGAATGGGTGGAAGAAGGGGATATTCGGGCCCCTTACCTGATCCGTAGTTTCCACAGAAGGTTCCCGGACAAACCGGGAGGTCTCCCGCCCAGCCCGGGAGGTCTCCCGCCCAGGCCGGGAGGTGTGTTGTAAGTGTATTTTAAGGGGGGCAGTATGTCAGCAAGCTGCCATTCTGTTTTCTGTGACCTCTGTGTACATATCCTTTCCCTGTTACACCCGGCTTGGCTTCTATCATCCTGTTCCTGCTTTGGAATGCAAAAGATAACTGCTGGAGGTTGTGTGGGGGAGAAGATGCTGTAATGCTTGCCTATTGATTTTCCCAGGACTCCTGCACCGGTGTTTTGTCTGAAGTTCTGCCTGGTTCTCATGTACTGGGCGCGCAACCGTTTCCTTAGCCCGCCAGCGGGAAAGATATTCATTGGATCTGTATCTGTTTGAAGTTCCTTTATTATGCTTGACCTAACTGTGTAACCCCAGTTCTAACAAAGAACGTGTTTGAGTATGTCTTCAACGCTTTGAAATAAATTTTGCTTTTCTTTAAAACGTGGATTTATTCTCGATGCTTGGGGATCCAACAGTACTTCTGATTAGGGATTGCTGAATGTCTAAGAAAAGAAGTTAATCTTTAAAATAATTAAGAAAGTTGAATTAATATTAGCTTTTCTTTAATTCTTTTTTTTAATATGCTGGTGGAAACTCTGCTGTCAGGGTACAAGGACATTATTGGAATATGTTTTTACTTTTGCTGTTTAGATTGGGTGAGACAAGCAAGGCTTGGATTGCGAGCTGTGTACAAAACCATTGTTTGCCACCCGCACATCCACTAGGTGGGCAGCAGCTAAGAAATTTTGTTCTCTGGAAAATGCTGCTGTGCTGCTTGCTCTGCTCGACTGAGAGTCTGCTGGTACAAAAATAAGTAGTAGTAAACGAAATGTCAAGTTCATTTCAAGGTCTATTACAGACATTGATCTACTTCTCTCTGCCTTACCCTCATTTACTACTTGACAGTAAGGGAAGAGGAAAGGCAAGGTGGGGAAATGTGTGTGTTTTGTGTGTGTTTGTTTTTAAGTTATTGCAGGGATTTTACAGAGTATGCTAGTAAATGATAACCTTTTTTTGCGAACTGCTTATTTAAAGGGGTGTTATTCTCATTGTGTGCTCTAATTTTCTTTGTTTAATGATTCAGTATCCCACAAACTCTCAGCTTGGTGGCTTCTGGAAAAGTATTAAATAAAACAGAATACCACAAGGAATATAAAAGTTATCTTATTTAATGGAATAAATATTAGGGGCAGTGCAAGATAGGGTCGCCAGCCTCCAGGTGGTAGCTCCTGGGATTATAATTGATCTCCAGGTCATAGAGACAGGCCCGTAGCTGCAGTGGGGCCCCTTGGGGCCCGCCCCTAACTTACCACCAAGGCCCCCATGACTTTCCATCCAGCCCAGGGCCCCCTTCTTATCACTCTCTTCGCCAGCAAGCCCCACACCACCCTCCAATCCCAGGCCACTCTCTCTCATCATCTGTGGCCACTCTCTCTCCGATCGCAGCAAGCTGGCAAGAAGTCAAGCCCCACACTGCCCTCTAATCCCTTGCCTCCCCGCTATTGGCAGCATGAGCGCCAGCCAAGAGGCGATCAAGTGCTGGCAGAGGGGATGCACACGCACCTGCCCCAGCTCTCCCCACCTGCCATTCAGTTGTGGCTGAAGGACGAGGCTGAGGAGCAGCCACCAGGGGCGGGAATGGGGGGAGGAACCATGGCAGCAGGTGGTCGATGCTGCTATTAGAAGGTGATGTGAAAGAGCTCTATCTGAGATTTTCGAGAGCTGTTACCAGTATACCAACATTGATAGACACAGGCTTGAGTCAGTATTTGGCAGCTTCCTGTGCTGACATACTCTTGAAATGGTGCCTACAAATACTCAGGCTGGATTCCCCATGTCACACTATTATGAGATCAGAGGTTCAGGGCTGAAGTGGGGATGCAGAAAAGCCCCAGCCTCTGATAACCATGCTCCTCAGTCCTGTGGATGGGGATACACAGAGCAAGGCTTCCACAGAAAATCCTGCCCGACAAGCAGTTTTGTTTGGGAATAAGTTTTTCTTTAATTGTCCCTGGTCATGGAAAATGATCTCTCTGTTTTAATAACCAGCATTTTGGATTAAAAGTAAATAACTTGCTTCTTGCTTCTTTCATAGCTGGTGAAGTAGGTTTTTGGTTGCTTATGCCAGGAATTTAAAATTCTATCAGCCCTCATTCTGATCATTACTTTATCCATCTTCTGGTTCAGGACATCCATGCTCACCTGACTCAAGCAAAAAGCATAGTGTGTTGATACTATCACATTCCAAAGTCCTTGATGAACTCTCATAGCAGTTTCATACAGACGTTTAAAAACATGGGCCATGGAGCAAAATTTTATGTTGTTCCATAACACAGCTGCAAAGCACCTGTCTCTCACATCCACTTTTGATATGAATTGGCATTGTACAACTAGGGTCCCTGCCACACGGGGGGGGGGGGAGAGCAGGGGCACACAAAAAGAGACAGCGGGATCACATAGATCCCCTGAGCCGCCGTGCAGTTCTTCCCCGGCATGATCAGATGCCGGGGGGGAAGCCACTGAAGGCAGAGCACAGCAGCCGAACTGCGCATGTGTGTGCATGCCCAGTTCGGCCGGGAGCCTGGATTGCTCCGGACGACGGGCACGCTGACGATCCCATGGCCGCGCTTGATGCGGCGTTCCTGGTAAGTCCTCCTCTGTAGGAGGTTATTTTTTGCAGGGGGTTTCTGGCTTTAGGGACGGATCGGGGATGGGTGCGCGCTGCTTCCCAGATGTTGCGGCGAGATCGCGCCTGTTTGCTGTGCCCCTGATCTGTCCCTCTCCCAGGCCAAAACCTTCCGTGTTACCGGGACCTAGAACCACCGGAGATTAGCCCCCCTAATCCCCAACATCAAAGCAAAAGAATACTCTGACTGATATAATAAAAAGCTGCCAGGAGTATTGATAGAACTGCACCCCTTTCTGTCACTATTGCTCTAGGTTATAAGTTAAGGTGACCAAAGGTAGGTGTTATGTATCGGAACTGAATCATTCCAGGTCTGTCACACCAGAGACTGGCTGAGCTTGGAGCACAAGAACAATAGCCTACTAGGACTCTGGAAGTAACCAATCAAGTAGTAATGTTATGTAAATAGCCTATCATTGGGAGTGGGGTGTGTTTGGGTGTGGCAAATTGCATGCTATTAGAGCTGAGGCTCTGGAGTCTTGTCTTGCTCTTGCTGAAATCACAAATAAAGTTGAGCTGATCACTAGACTTGAGCCTACTCATCCATGGAACCCACTATTTAACAGTAGGAGTGGGGCTAAACAATCCATCTAATTCCATAGTGAGTTTCTGAGGTATCTGAATCTACATTTTCATTGGTGAAAGGAAGGAGATCTGTCACCCCTGATGGAAAAGACAATGTCTGGTGTACAAAGGCCCCGTTCATACGAGGGGTTTTGGTCCGGGAGCGAGACAGAACGGGGGTGGATCAAACGGGCGCGATCCCACGGCAACATCTGGGAATCGTTTTCTGTCTCTTCCGTGCGAAAACCCACTCTAAAAAGAACCACCTACCTGGGTGGTTCATGCGAAGTGGAGCGGCTCAAACCGGCCGTGGGATCGGCTGCGCGTCCTTGCAGCGGCACATCCCGGACTCCGGCCAAAACTATGCATGCTTGAGCATGCGCAGTTCGGCGGCCTCCCCCTTGCCTCCGACACTTCCTCCCCGGCATGTGATCGTGCCGGGGAGCAACGGTGCGCGGTGCACGGGATCCGTGGGATCCCGCCTGCGCGTATCCTTTTTGATGCGGATCTCTTTAGTCGTGCTTCGCCTCGTGTTTTCCCTGCTGTGTGGCAGGGGCCAAAGAAGAGAAAAAGACCCTGAAGGGGGCAGCAAGGACACAATTAGATAGGATGGTGAGGATAGTACATTCTCTCTCCTTTTAAGTGCCATTCTTTGTCTCCAGATTGCTACTCATAGGCAGTTTTCTCCTTCTCTGAAGTTATTCACTCAGTCTTCCTCTCTCTCTCAACTAGAGATGTAGTTAGGAACCTTTCTGTCTCTCTCCTCTTGCCTATCAAATATATTCATTCCTAAATAAACCTTTATCTACTCTTTAATCAGGTTGTAGACTGTAGCTGTGTTAATTCCTCTGCCAATAATCCCTCAGAAAAATTCTGCTGAATGGCCTTCCTTAATGATGGTGGAGAAATACTCATTGTGCTGTAGCCTGTTTGATATCATTCATCATGGATTTTCATCACTGTGCTGTCTGTGGCCTTTCACAGCTAGTTCATTATGTCTTACTGTGACTGGCAAAAACTTGAAGTTGTTTTCAGTCTGTAATGGCTTCACACATGTTTCTTTGTCAGTTATCATGTACAAAGATATAAAAATAAAGTAAAAAAAAACCCAACCCTGAAGATGGCTAAACTGTGTCTCAGTGGTAGAACATCTGTTTTATATGCCAACTGTTCCGTTAAAAGGATCAGGTAGTAGTAGTAGTAGTAGTAGTAGTAGTAGTAGTAGTAGTCATCGTCGTCGTCATCGTCTAAGAGCACATTACATACCGGTGCTAATAATAAAAAAGAGGGAGTTTTGGAGAGCAGAAAAGTTTGAAATGAGAAGGTACTATTTTACCCTTTTCTCATTTGTCATTTTTCCACTTTAAATCACCTACCAACTCATTTCTCCAGTGAGATTCCAGCCACCTATGTTAGAAACATGTTTTCAATAAACTGGAAGGGAGTTGAAACAGAAAAGCAGTGTGTGGAAAGAGAATGAATGTCTCCTCACCACCAATTCTCATCTTTAATTTCTCTTCCAAAGCTGCTTTTTTTTTTTTTTGAAGAAAAGGACTTTTGTTACTCTAAATGTATATAACAGATAATTTGGCTTTCAAAAATCATCTTTATTGGAGCCAGTATTAAGCCCATTCCAAAAGAACTGAAATTTTTAAGGACTTTTTCTAATTTCTTCTTATTAATCCCAGAGACTTTCTCTTATGAGCATAGTATAATAACACTTGTCCCTAAATAAATGAGATATTTTAAATGTTACAGTCACATAATTTTTGGAGGTATCATTCTGCTATTCTTCTCTGTTTCCTGGAAAGGAGGTGAATATAACAGTGGTGGGTCAGAGCCATGGCTATCCATCTTCAGAACTCCCTTCCCCTCAAAGAGTGTTTGTTGTGGGGAGGAGAAAGGAAAGGAGGTTGTAAACTGCTCTGAGACTCTGAGTGAAGGGCGGGGTATAAATCCAATCTCTTCCTCCTCCTCACCTATAGACAGAAAAAGTCAAAGAGAATATGGGGATTGTCGTGTAAATAAGTTAAAACAATACCGCATAAACATAGTTCTAAAATTTACCTTGCTTAAGACTCACAATGCAATCTAAACAGAGTTAACCCCTTCTAAGCCCATTGACTTGGGTGAATGTAGAAGGGTGTAACTCTTCCTGACTTGGGGAAAGCCTGACCTTATAAGTCAGGCCATTCCATAAGGTGGTGGCTGCAATGGAGAAAGCATAAGTTGCTGAGATATGAAGATCTACTGGACAAGGAAAATGAATTAAAATCAACAGGAAAAACTTAAAGACCAAGAAATCAATCTAAATTGGTGGGAAAGAGTAAAGAGTACAAATAGAGTCTAGATTTGGTAAATAAAAATCAGAGGGTTTTTATACAAATATAATGGAAATGGATACGGTATTATTGCATGCTGATGATAAACTGATTAAAAGATTGTATATAATAATGTTAGAAGATAAAACACAAGATGAAATAGTTAAAAATTGTATGGTTAAATGGGCACAAAATGTTGGTCATAATATTGATATAGATCAGTGGTTATGTGTATGGAAAACAAATGTGAAGATTACAAAAGTGATTGCATATAAAGAAAATATTTATAAAATGTTTTATAGTTGGTATATTACTCCAGGTAAGCTAACTAAATTCTATCCTGATTTATCAAATGAATGTTGGAAATGCCAAAAAATGTTGGTTCCTTTTTCCATATGTGGTGGATGTGATTAAATTAAAAATTATTGGTCCTGGATACATGAACTGTTACAAAAAGTGTTTAAAAATGCGATACCATATACACCAGAACTGTTTTTACTGAATATAGTGCCAGAAAATTGTAAAAAAAGAGACTTTAATCGTATTATACATGGAGTAATAGCAGCAAGAATAGTATATGCCAAGTATTGGAGAAAAAACAAAATCCCCTCAAAGGAAGAAACTATAACTAAAATATTGGAAACAGCAGAGATGGACAAATTAACCTTAATCCTGAGAGAACATAACAAAGAAGATTTTGAAGACACATGGTCAAGATTTTATAAATGGGTAGAAGAGTACAAGATACAAAATTCTTGGACATCTAAATGAAATGAAACAAAATAAAAGTTATATTTTAATTATATGCAAAAGGCACATGAGTAATCTACAAGGTGAAAATATTTATTTATTTATTTTTCACATTTATATCTCGCCTTCCCCAGTGGGCTCAGTGCGGCTAACAAGGGCAGGGTAATTAGCTGTGCCATAATTAAAAACATATAAAACATAATAAAAACATCCAACACTTAAAACAATGGTGCTCAGTCAATTACTAATCTCATACGTCCAGGATAGAATCAACACAGTTCCAGGTGGTACTCCCATGATATTTATACCCGATGGCGACGGCTTATTGGATCTTCTTTACGTTGTCCAGATTCTTCCTCAGGGCCTCGTCGGTACATCCTTTAAGGAACCATGACGATGGTGGAAAAGTGGGGTGGTGGCTCCTACTCAAAGGCCTGGTGGAAGAGCTCCGTCTTGCAGGCCCTGTGGAACTGCATAAGGTCCCGCGGGGCCCGGATCTCCCCCGGGAGCTCATTCCACCAGGTAGGAGCCGAAAAAGCCCTGGCCCTGGTCGCAGCCAATTTGGTGTCCTTGGGGCCTGGGATGACCAACAGATTTTGGGCCCCCGACCGTAGTGCTCTTGGGGGAACATGTGGGGAAAGGCGGTCCCTCAGGTAGGTTGGACCCTGGCCATATAGGGCTTTATAGGTAAGAACCAGCACTTTGAAGCGGATCCGGTACGCTACTGGCAGCCAGTGCAGCGCTTTCAGCACAGGCTGAATGTAGTCTCTCCTAGAGAGACCCATCAACAGCCTGGCTGCAGCATTCTGCACCAGTTGCAGCTTCCGGATTTGCGACAAAGGCAGCCCCATGTAGAAAATAGTAATGAATATATTTAGATACTGTATGAGAGCATCAAATAGATCAAATGATGTAAACAAAATCCCCCATATGTGTATTTCTGTATGTCTTTGTATGTCTGTTATATAAAAAGAGAGAGAGAGAGGGAATGTGTATTTACATTTGTTGATTTTGCCTATTTACAGATTGACATGTGCAGAAGGCTCTGTTCAGATGAGCAAAACAGTGGTGGCAGAGATAGTGGGGAGGTGGTCCCATTACTACACAGCCCCCAAACTGGTAGCTGTTTGATTTGGTTAGTGGTAAGGCAAACAGAGCTGAAGTTTGACTCATGAGTGATCATGGCTGTTGACTGTGGTATATTTGCTCGCCAAATCTCTTTGTCATTAAGTTCACAGAATCTCTGTTCATCAGCAAGGAAACTTTAAATAGCAGTGTGAAGATGCTTTAACCCGTGGTGCAGTCTTGCCTGACAGTCCTAGTCAAACTGACAGAACATGATGGTCAACAGATTCTCATTGTTATGTATTGGGATTGAATCATTTCTGATTGATTCACCCCAGAGACTGGCTGAGCTTGGAGCAAAAGAACAATAGCCTTCCAGGATTCTGAAAGTAACGAATCTAGTAGTAATGTTATGTAAATAGCCTATCACTGGGAGTGGGGTGTGTTTGGGTGTGGCAATTGCATGCCTCACTAGATTAGTACTAACTTTCCCTAAGCTGGAAAATAAAGTTTAGGTACAAGAGTTATTTTTTCAAGAAATGTTGCAAGCTATTTTCATCCAGTTTTCTCTAGCTGTTGTACTGTTGCAGAGAGGGCAGGATATGTGCAGCCTGTTCACCCTGGAGACCAACTGACAGCTAGTATGTGCTTCCACATCTAGTCTACTACCCTTCTGTCATCATGGCATGGAAGTGAAGGACACACACAATTTCTCCTTAGCATGAGCTTTGACATTGGGTAGGGGCTGTGGATCAGTGGGTAGGGCATCTGCTTCACATGCAGAAGATCCTAAATTCAATCCCTAGCATCTCAAGTTAAAAAGGATCGAGTTGTAGGTGATGTGAAAGACCTCAGCCTGACACTCTGGAGAGCCACTGCCAGTATGAGAAGAACACCGACTTTGATAGACTAAGGGTCTGACTCAGTACTAAGACAGCTTTGTGGGTTTGTGTATGGTCCCTTAATGTGTATCTTTGTATCTCTTCTTTACCTGTGCCACATGAAGGGTCACATTTCTTATGATACTTTTTTAAAGTACCTGTCTTCTATGATAAACATTTCGTTTTGCTATTCTCTCTCTCTCTTCAGCAAGTTTCCTTTTTTAAAAAAGGAAGAAAGAATGACATGTTGAGGATCTTCGGTTGATTGTATATAAATATATCCTGGTTCTCTTAAGTGGGCCCTGAAAATAGAGAGGTTAGAGATTAGAGGGGAAAAAACATTGAAATGCCTGGACAAGTGACGAATATCCCATTTGTTTCTACTTGAAATTCTCGTTCTATTTCTGTTCTGTCTTACCCAGCTCATCTCTCAAAACAAATTCTCCTTTAGCCTCCTACATTTCCATCCATCATTCACAGCATTGGCTATTAGCTCTTATCGGCCCAAAACAATTCCTAACCTTTTCCCACTCTAAAGCCTTTTCAGTAACCAGGTGCACTCTTGTTTTATTATTAACTACACCTCTTGCATCAGTGTGACTGCATCAGTATTTGTCTTCTTACAGTGATCTATTCAGGTGGATAGCCATGTTGGTCTGAAGCAACAGAGCAAAGTTTGAGTCCAGCGGCAGGGTCAGTGTTCCCTCTCAACTGTGTGCATGGATGGCTGCTCATTAACACAAGTAGCCCTGCTCAGTGGCAGTCTGGAGCCATGCAGGGTCTTGTACCGCCCATTGCCCAATTTAAAATAGTAGCAGTTATATTCTGCTCAGGATGTGAACTGCTCCACTCAGTAGGGGAGCAAAATAGAAGAAACATTGGCGGCACCATTATGACCAACAAAGTTTTTTTCTGGGTATAAGCTTTTGTGTGCGTGCACACTTGAAGAAGTGTACGCACACACGAAAGGTTATACCCAGAATAAAACTTTGTTGATCTTAAAGGTGCCACTGGACTCGAACTTTGTTCCAGTAATCTAGTTTGTATATGTGTGTGACAAGCATATACTCATTCTTGTTTAAAATTTTTACTTACAACTTTTTACAGACCATGTTCACAGTTTACACCAAAGGGGGAAGAAAACAGGAGTACAGATTTAGTTTATGGGCCAGTGTACTCTAAAATGTGATTCCCCCTTGTGATGAGCGAATGTGAAGTGCATTGCATGTATAGGATGTGATTGTCACAACTGCTGTAAGTCATGCTCTCCTGTATAATACACATGGAAAGGAATCTGTTTGCACCTTTTGAAGTCAGTACAGCCTTCTCACAGTGAAGTAATTGACTTAGAACTGTC
>NW_015168672.1:417945-470172 GCF_001447785.1 Gekko japonicus | reverse complement strand
CACTACCTCACAGGGCTTCAAACCTCTTGGAAGAAAACAGAGACTGCAAAGTGTCTCTTGTTTTAAAACAACAAACACACCAAAAAACGGTGCTCGATAAAACTTGGGTTTTATTTAGAGAGTGGCCTACTCCAGTGAAGAGGGCCTTAAGTGCCAAGAATGTATTTTCAGTGCAAGATTTTATATTGTAAAATATGAAGTTAGTCCAACTGTCTGCATTTTAAGAGCTTCTAATCATGTTAACAAGACAATGTCATTCCTTGCTCAGAGTGGCTTTTCCAATAAACAATCCATTTTTCTAAATTACCATAGGCTTAGAAAACTGGAACCACTGTAGTATCACAAATAAATTATAGCAGACAACTGATGCATATGCTGTCCAGGTGGACACACAAGAATTTTATTTGTTTATTTACTGAAAATCCTTCTATGCTGCCTTTCCACCAAACTTAGGTTCTCAAGGCAGCAAACATTTTAAAAAAATGAAAACAAGGTTTAAAATGCATACATAAACACACACACATGTACATGAAAATTAAAAACCATTATAAAAATACACATGAATACTGAATTGAGGAGGCGGGTCGATGAAGGAACACAAAAAAAAAAAAAAAGAGAAAAGTTTTCACCAACTGGCTGGCAGAAGATAGTCATAATAGGACTGATGAATCTCCCCAGGAGGGGAATTCCACAATTTTGATGCCTCAAGTGAGACGGTCCTTTCTTGGGTTTAGCCCATTTAGCCTCAGGTGGCAGGGCACCTGAGCAGAGCCCCAAACAACTACCCTAGTGTTTGGGTAGGTTCATGTTCAAGTAGGTAGTCCTTAAGGTATGCTAACCGCAAGCAGTTTAAGGCTTTAAAGGTCAATATCAGCACTTTGAATGGGACTGGAAGCAAACTGAGATCCAGTATAGGTGGAACAAGAATGGAGTGAATGGTCCCTATGATCCACTCCAGTCAGCATTCTGGACATGACAGTCTATAATAATAATAGATTCTGGACATTCTTCGAGGGCAGCTCCACACAGAGCATATTTCAGTAGTCTAATCTAGATTGTTACCAGGGCATGCACCACAGCAGTAAGCTTGTTTGGCCCGGGAAAGACAGCAGCTTCATCACTTGCCAAAGCTGGTTAACGGTGGTCCTGGCCACCCCTGACACTACTTATCCAACAGAAGCCATGGGTCCAGCAACACTCCCAAGTTATGAACCAGCTTTTGGGGGGGAGTGAAAGAGGACTGTGGAAGATCAACAGTCTCACACTTGCCCCATCCATCTCCCAGTGCAGGACACCCACTACGGTGACCATAACCAGGTGTGAAATCAGATTGAAAAGGATTGAAATTATCTTTTTTATCCAGAAATCCTTGGAATTGTCCAGCTACTGTTTGTTCTGTCACCATTGAGACTGGATAATTGCTACTGAAATCTCCTAGATCCTGAGCAGATGTCTTTATTAGTGGATGCAGCCCCACATGTTTTGAGGCATGAATGACTACCCCCAGGGGTCATTTCCTGCAGGAGCTCTCCATGGCCCCCCGGCCCAAAACAGTCCAGTGGCACCTTTAAGGCCAAGTTTTATTCAGGTACAAGCTCTCCCTCCTCTGCGAGAACAGATCTGCATGCCCCCCCCCCCAATAGCTAGCAATCCAAAACAGTCCAGTGGAGCCTGAGCGGTGGGTGTTGCCTTCTGACACACTTTCGGTGATGTCAGGGGATGTGGCATATGCAAATAAGTTATGCTAATGAGTTATGCTAATGAGCTCCTGCATCTCTTTTTCTACGAAATGTCCCCTAACTACCCCCTTCTCTCAAGAAGGCATCTACTGTCTTTTAGACCCAGTTAGTCAGCCCTTCTCCCTCTGAGGTGGAGGACATCTTGGTGGATGATTCCCATCCTCTTTTCAGGGTGGCAGGAACAAAGTCTTTCCATTTCCTGTCTCCTTTGTGGGAGTCACACATCTCCTCAGTTCTTTTCCTGCCTTGACAGGGAAAACAGTTCAGAATAGTCTCTGTTCACCTATTCTTTTCCTCTCTACTTGCTCTGCCGGCGGTCTGAAGCTTGCGGAGACCGCCGAGGGCAGTGATGTGGGCCAGGGAATTCTGGTGCTCCTGGGGAGGGGAAAGTATAGTGGTGGGAGCAGGCGGAGTTGTATGCGAAGAGGGCAGAAAAATGGGAAAACTTGGCCCTCTTCCAGCCTGCGCCCCTTATCGAGAGATGTTGGCAGTGGGGCTAGGAATTATAACCCCTCTCTGACATTAGTGTTGTGTAACGTCAGATCCATAAATAATAAGACCATGGTCCTTAGGGACTTTTTGCAACAGCAGAATGTGGACATGGTGTGCGTGACTGAGACCTGAGGGAGGGAGGGGGAGACAGTAGCTCTCCCCCAACTTGCCCCCCCCCGGATTCTCAGTCCTTCATCAATCTCGGACTAGGGGCCGGGGGGGGAGGAGTGGCATTATTCATCCAGGAGGCTTACTCCTTCAGGGCGCTTCTGCCTCTGAGGATCACGGGCACTGAGTGTGCTGGCCTGGTCTGGGGGCCCGGGGAGAGTTTGGCAATTTGGCTGGTGTACCGGTCACCTAACGCACCAGCCCACCCGAATGTGCCACCCCGACCCTTTTTAGGCGGCGAGCATATTTTAGCTTCCCGCAGAGCCAGATGGACTCTGTGTGGCTCCACATGGCCCTGCAGGAGCCGATGCCCCCTGGCGGCTCGTTAGATGAGCTTGTGGAGGACTGGAATAGCCAGCTCTCCGCTGCCATTGACAAGATCGCTCCACGGCGCCCTCTACACCCCACTCTAAGCTGGCTCCTTGGTAAACCCAGGAGTTACCTGAGCAGCATTTGTGTATCATTGAATAGTAGGCTTACCAGTTCCCAGGTCGGGGCGTGGGTTCCCCCAGTTTTTGGGGCTTCTCCCCACCCCCAAACAGCCAAGTCCCAGCGTGACTTCCCCAATGTGATGACATCACCTGGGAGTAATGTCATCACACTGGGGGCGTCACTCAGGGACACTCTGGTTTAAGAGCAAAATTCTATGGTTTTAAGTGGAATTTAAGGAGTTTTGTCCTTAAACCAGAACATCCCCACACAATGTCCCCGGCATAATGACATCACTTCCGGGTGATATCATCAAGTCGGGGACATCCCAGAACGCCCCCAGATCCTTCTGCCAGAGCATCAAGGGGACCTGGCAACCCTAATGAATAGTTTATTTATATCAACTAAGGTAAAAAGAAACTCATTCAAGACTATTTGTACATCTTCTAACATATGGGCAATCCCAGTTATGAGGACCACTGAAAATATGTTTTTATATCTGTTAGCTAAGAACTGAAAAGAATGGTGCCTCATTGTCTTCTCTGTTTGCAGTTTAGTCGGACTTCTGGAATTTCCTGCACAAAGCAGCCCAGAGCTTTCAGTCACATGTTCCCCTTTGCTCCCTGCATTGCTACAGGAAATGATACCAGAGCTTCCTATTCTCAATTGCAAGACTCAGGAGAGGCTTTTGAGTTTGCTCAGAAACCATCTCCTAAGTTCAGCAATAGACCCCAACCCCCCAGTTGGACTGCATCATAAAAACAAGTCAGACATGTTGGGCAGGAATAAGGAGAAATGTAAATGTCCTCAGATTTTTTACATCAGTTGTATAATAGGAGGGTAGTTATTTATGACAGAGATAGTAAAAGATAATAAATAAATTGGGGCTATCCCAGGATAAAGAAAAGTACTGGAGAGCTTGAGGTTGCTTTCCAGAGTCTGAAGTTTAAACACTGACTCATCCAGGAGTCAACTTAAGCAGTACAAATTGCTTCTTCTTTTGTTTACACTTGAGGCTTGTACTACAGAAGCATTTTCCCCCTCCTGCATGCTGAATCTGTGCTCTGTAAAATGTTGCCAGGAGCTGCCATATAAACGTGCTGTCCATTGAGATTTCATGTCCATTTTCAGGGAGATTAAATGCCCATTTTCAAAGTTCTGAACAATCTTTTGAACACTAAAACTATATTTCATCCACTTAATATTTATATATCTTTAGATGGACAGATTTTAACAATGGAAATATTGTTTTCTATGCCTTTCATTCTTCAGTACAATCCTTGTTGAATTAACATAGTCATTCCACATGGTTTGCCTCTAGCCAGCTCCAGGGTATGCTACAATTTCACTATTCTGTGGTGTCTTGAATCTAAAAAGAGAAATTTCAATTTCTTTCATGAGTTAATTCAAATAATGTCATTTTATTTGACGGTATATAACAATTCTCACCTAAAATTAAGCCTGTAGCAACATAAAGAATTTGGAACAGCATGTTAAATATGTCAGTGAATGGTGCATGTATCTTTTTCCCTTTCTTCCTTAGTAGGTTATTTGTTTATATGTATCTAAAGATCTCTGCAAATACACTTAATAGAAGTGGTATAGTTTTTATATAGGATGTCTGCCACATCAGTTGTCATGTGGAAAATTTAAAAGTGTTCCGTCATCTGTGAAAGGCACAGTTTTCAAATTCTCTTTTTTTAGGGCGCTTCTGCCTCTGAGGATCATGGGCATCGAGTGTGCTGGCCTGGTATGGGAGGCTGGGGAGAGTTTGGTGATTTGGCTGGTGTACCGGCCACCTAACGCACCAGCCAATACCCTGCCATCCCTGATGGAGGCCGTAGCAGGCTGGGCATTGGAACACCCTAGACTGATTGTCTTGGGTGATTTCAATGTCCATGCTGATGACGCAACCTCTACTCAGGCAGCAGATCTGGTGTCATCCATGGAGGTGCTGGGACTGTCCCAATATGTAATGACCCCCACTCACCAGGCTGGGCACATGCTCGACTTGATCATCGCGGCGGGGGTAACAGTGGACCGGATTACTGCTTCAGCATTTCCATGGTCGGACCACCATGCCCTGAGGGCCCGCATAAATGTACCACCTCGACCCTGTGTAGGCGGTGAGCGTATTTTGGCTCACCCGCGGAGCCAGATGGACCCGGTGCAGCTCCAGATGGCTCTGCGGGATCCGATGCCCCCTGGCGTCTCACTACATGAGCTAGATGAGCTTGTGGAATAGTTGGCTCTCCGCGGCGATCGATGAGATCACTCCATGGTGCCCTCTAAGCCCCTGCACTAAGCTGGCTCCTTGGTATACCCAGGAGCTACGGCTGATGAAGCGGGAGCTCAGACGGCTAGAGAGATGGTGGCGTTGAACTCATGATGAACCAACAAGAACATCTTATAGGACATTTATGAAAGCCTATGAGATGGCAGTCAAAGCTGCAAAGGAGGATTTCTATGCGGCGGCGATTGCGTCCACTAGCTCTCACCCAGCCCAATTATTCAGGACAATTCGCTCTGCCACAGGAAAAACCAAATGTTAGGGAATTGGACATTGGCTGTGAGGCATTTGTAAGCTATTTTGCGGATAAAGTCTTGCTGCTCTGCTGCGACCTCCCCGCCACACTTGAAACAGTGAGCGAGCTTGAGGCCCATTGCACGTCTTCGGTTTTGATCCTGGATCGCTTCAACCCTCTCAGCCTTGAGGAAGTTGACAGTCTACTCGCAGCTGTGTGCCCAACCTCTTGCAGTCTTGATCTGTGCCCCTCCTGGCTCATTAAATCTGGCCATGAGGGGTTTCGAGGTGCCCTAAGGGAGATCATGTCAGCTATGCTGCCATAAGGTTAAGGGGCCCCTCCTGGACCTCCTCCCTGTCCTGTGTACCAGCCTGAGCCATATTCCTTTCCCTGCGCTTCTCCTCTCCTTATCTCTGACCTTGTAGGCTGCAGATGTAGTGTCTCCACATAACTCATCCGTGAGACTGCTTTCAGTTCCCAGCTTTTAGTATTAACGGCCCAGGTACTTGTTCCCGCTCATGGAAGTCAGGCCGATTGGCCCGTAGTAGGGGGGGGGGGGTGCTTTTGAATCTACTATATCTCTCCCTGAGTCTAGAGGTTTGCGATTCCTAACAGTGACTATGCTCATGCTACCATTGTACTGGCAATAAAAGTATAAGCTTTGAAGAAGCGTGTACTCAGTTGCTTGACTGTGGGTTCTGACATTCTGTTAGGAATCCCTCTTCCCCTACTTTGTCGAATCTCTCGAACTGAGATGAGTGACTATGAGGAGAAAACTGTCCCTAAGACGACAGATGGTGAGGTTCCGGTTACTCAGATCGAGGTACCAGTGACTACTACCCCACCAGCGACTAGCCCACCTATGACTTCGGTGGGGGCATGAAGATGTCCATGGGACTGTTATTCATTATGCTGCGGGATCCACGGCCTCTGACAGGACATTCATACCGACCAGGTACTTTGAGATGGGGCCAATTTCACCCAGACTCAACGTATGCCCTCATGCAAGGGCCCCGCAGAGATAGCCGTTTTGATCTTGGCTTTCACTCCGAGCCAAGTTTCCCACCATTTGGGGTCACCGCGGAAGTGGCCACTGGGGCTTGGGTGATGGGCCACTCTAAGGCGCATAGTGGCCGCACGTCCCCTGAGGAAGGGGTGGACTGGGGCCAACACTTGGAGGCCATGGAAAGGGAGCGGATGCAGATGTAACAGGACTTTGAAGAAGCACTGCTAGCCATCCTGGGTATGGTGATCAGAGCACTGAGAGCAGAGCGTGAGGCAGAGCAGCTGGTGCCGGTCCTTCCCCCCAAGAGGCGCCACAGCTGCCAGCACCCCAAGGACCAGGACTCCGAGGAACGCCGGTTCCAGCACCCGCACCGGGGAAAGAGCCAGGTCTGGTGCCTGGCCTGGGCGGGCTAAGGGAACCCGTCCTTCACCGGCCCAAAGAACTAATTGAGGCAACGTTTGACGGGGACCTGGAAGAGCTGTCCTATTTTGTGGTCTGGGTGATGAAATTCGTGGAAAAATGAGGACACCTGTTCCCAGATGACAGCAGTTGGGTGGATGTAATCGCAGCCTAGCTGAGAGGGGCTGCGGTCACCTGGTATGTGGGGTTACACAGTGCCAGGGGTCCAGAGCTGGTGAGTGTGGATGCTTTTATGTGGGCATTGCATGCCCAATTTGAGGACCGGAATGCCGGTCCGAAGGCGAGGGCATTTCTGCGAACACTCAAACAGGGAAGGCACTCGGTGAGGGAATATTCCTCCGAATTCAAGCTGCACACTGAGAAAGTCACCAATTGGCCAAACCTGGTCCTAGCTGAGCTGTACTGGGTGGGATTCAACCCCGAGATTTTAGAAACAGTCTTGCTTGCTGTGGATCCAGTGTCCCTCCTCGCCTGGATGCAGGAAGCGGAGAGTGTGGTGAGCCGGTTAAACACCCTACGCCTAGACATCACGGTGGGGGGGGGAAATCAACCCCTACCCCAGCCCCGAGAGGGAAGCCAGTAACCCAAGACACTCCAGGACCAACGTCTCAAGCAAGGGCTGTGCCTGAAGTGTGGGGAGCAGGGCCACTTTGCCGCAGGTTGCAGCAACACGGATGCGGGAAAACCAGAGGTGTCTAGGACCCGGGCCGGAACTCCCTCGAAGAAACCTTCGGGTAAGCCGAACTTTGCTAAGGCACTGCAGCTGACCCCAGAGGAGATCGAGGAGAGCACCAATGGTGATGAAAGCTCCGAGCTGGTGGGAAATGGCCAGGTCCTGCTGTAAGGGGCGCAGAACAGCAGGGCTCGATCCCGGAGGCACCAAAAGTAGTGAGCAGCTATCCTCCCCTCTTTTTCATGACTGTAACCCTTATGAACTCGGCCAAGGGAACCCACATCAGGGTTCGAGGCCTCATTGACTCCAGGTGTGGGTGGGATCTCATCAATCCACTGTTACTCACAGGGCTGGAAGCCACGGTAGTGTGGTTGTCCGAACCCCTGGTCTTCACACAAATGGATGGGTCCACTATGAAGGAGCAATGTGAATTTGAGACTGTGCCATTACAGTTAGGGGCAGGAGACCACTGGGAAGAACGATCATTTGTGATTACCCCAGCGGCAAGCTTCCCCTTAGTCTTGGGCAGTCCACGGTTGTATGGCCATGATCCTTACATCCTATGGGACGAAGGGAAGATTCAGTTTATCTCCCTGTATTGCAAATCACACAGATGGAACCCAGATTGGGGAATTCAACCAGAAGCCGAATTTCCTTGCGCTTGTTTAGCCCAAGAGGAATTAATCTCGATCCCCCCCCAAATACCGAGACTTAGCCAGGGTATTCTAAGAAATTGCCAAAGGGTCGCATTTATGTGATGGGGCCAGTGGAAAAGGATGAACTACGCAAGTTTATCGACAAAAACCTAGCTAGGGGTTTCATTCACCCGGCTTCCTCCCCATTCGCTGCCCCAGTGCTGTTCTGTAAAAAGAAAGATAGGGGGCTATGGCTGTGCACCGATTACAGGGGTTTGAACACAGTCTCTTCTACTAACGCATACCCAATGTCGCTCATCAAAGACCTGTTGGCCAAAGTGGCAAAGGGAAAAATCTTTTCCAAACTGGATCTTCGTGATCCGAACTTTCGGGTCCGCATAAAGGAGGGGGATGAACACAAAACCGTTTTTAACACCCCCCTTGGCCAGTTCGAATATAGAGTGATGCCATTTGGTCTCCATGGCGCTCCAGGAGTGTTTATGAATCTGATTAACAAGGTGTTACACAAGCATTTGTTTAAGGGGGCCCTTGTTTACTTGGATGGCATTTTACTGTACTCCCCGGACCTCCCCTCGCATGTGAAACTAGTGAGGGAGGTTCTCCAGACATTGCACAAGCACAAACTCTTTGCCAAACTGTCCAAATGTGAATTCCACAAGTCCGCCATTGACTTTTTGGGATATAAGATACCTGAGAAGGAGCTGGAAATGGACCCGGGGAAGGTTCGGGATGTCCTGGGGTGGAAAGCCCCTCGTACCTGATGCCAACTACAATCCTTCCTTGGTTTTTCGAATTTCTATCGAAATTTTCTGCCCAACTTTGCCCAAATCAGTTTTCCACTCACTGACTTGTTAAAAACTAAAGGGAAAGGTCCTGACGCGGCCAAGCCGGGGGCAAAACTGCTGTGGATGGCAGAATGCCAGGAAGCGTTTGACCGGCTCAAAGCTCTCTTTACGTCGGAGCTGGTGCTTGCCCACTCCGATGAAAATAAAAAATTAATTGTCCAAGTGGACGCATCGGACGTAGCCATGGGGGGTGCGATCTTGCAGGAGGGGGCCGATGGATTGTTACATCCCCTTGCCTATGTGTCGCGTAAATTTACCAAAATGGAACACAATTGGTCAGTGTGGGGCAAGGAGGCAGGGGCCATCCGGCTGGCACTCTCAACCAGGAGACACTGGCTAGAGGGGGCGAGAGGGCGAGATATGGACTGACCACAAAAATCTCGAAATGCTGAAACCCCCCCCACCACCACCTTAATGCCAAACAGCTGTGGTGGGCTGATTTCTTCTCCAAGTTTCAGTTTACGTTGCACCATTTCCCTGGCTTCGCAAACTCCTTTGCGGACGCGTTGTTCTGCCTCCCGCAACACGACAGCCAGAGGGAGGTGATTCTTGACTCCATGTTCATGCCCTCGCAGTTCCAGCAGGGCTGTCATGACACGCAGGTAAACAGCCTCCTTCCCTCCCGGGCCAAATGCCCACCCTGGACTCCTCCCTGCCGGCACTGACAGGGAGGAGGTGAAATCCTATGAGGAGGTGAAACAAGGTGTGTACGGTTGCTGGTACTGTGGCACCTCCCTTTTTGTGCCCAAGTCTTTGTGCCCAATTATCATCTCTTAGAGGGGCAGTTCCCTGGGGCACTCAAGGAAGTGATGGTCCACCCTCTCTTGAAAAAAAATCTTTAGACCCGGCTGAATTGGCCAACTATTGGCCGGTCTCCAATTTGCCCTATTTGGGCAAATTGATTGAGAGGGCGGTGGCGATACAGCTGCAGGATTTTCTGGATGACACTTCCGTATTAGATCCCTTCCAGTCCAGCTTCTGTCTGGGTCATGGGACAGAGATGGTGCTGGTTGCTCTGACTGATGACCTCCGGAGACATCTGGATCGAGGCGGAACGGTGGTGCTGTTGTTGTTAGATCTGTCGGCCGTGGTTGACACGGTCGACCACCAGTTACTAGTCCACTGCCTCACCGATGTGGGGATTAGGGGGCTTGCCTTGCAATGGCTTGCTTCCTTTCTCCAGGGTTGGGGACAAAGGGTGGCAGTAGGGGAACAGCGGTCCAGGAGGTGCCCACTTGAGTGTGGTGTGCCTCAGGGGGCTGTGCTGTCCCCGATGTTATTCAATATCTATATGCGCCCCCTTGCCCAGATTGCCTGGAGGCATGGGCTGGGGTGTCATCAGTATGCTGATGACACCCAGCTCTATCTGATGTTAGGCAGCCAGTCGGACTCCAGAACAGATGACCTGGATCGTGCTTTGCAGGCCATGGCTAGGTGGCTCAGACTGAGTTGGCTGAAACTGAATCCAGCGAAGACAGAGGTCCTGTGCCTGGGTCGGGGCGGTTTGGGGGTGGGGATCCCACTCCCAACCTTTGGGGGGGCTTTACTGGTTCCAGTGCCGGAGGTTTGGAGTTTGGGAGTGCTCCTGGATCCCTCCCTTACCATAGAGGCCCAGGTAGCAGCCACTGCCAAGTTGGCCTTTTATCATCTTAGGCTGATTAGGCAGCTGGTTCCCTTCCTCGACTGCGCTGACCTGGCTACAGTGATCCACGTGATGGTCACCTCGAGACTAGACTACTGTAACGCTCTTTACATGGGGCTGCCTTTGTTGCAGATCCGGAAGCTACAGCTAGTGCAGAATGCCACAGCCAGGCTGTTGATGGGTCTCCCTAGATGGGAGGACATCCAGCCTGTGGTGAGGACACTGCACTGGCTGCCAATAGCATACCAAGTCCACTTCAAGGTGCTGGTTCTTATTTTTAAAGCCCTATATGGCCGGGGTCCAACATACCTACAGGACCGCCCTTCCCTTTATATACCCCAGAGAGCACTACAGTCTGGGTCTCAAAATCGGTTGACACTCCCTGGCCTGAGGGAGGCCAGGCTAACTGCTACTAGGGCCAGGGCCTGTTCGGTGGTGGTCCCTACCTGGTGGAACAAGTTCCCGGAGGAGATCAGGGCCCTGCAGGACCTTTCACAGTTCTGCAGGTCCTGCAAGATGGAGCTCTTCCGCCAGGCATATAATTAGGGGCCACCACCGTAGTGCACGGCCCGCAAAGTCATCCTTGAGCAGCTGCCATGATGAGCAGAATAACATCTAAGCACTTTATGCTGGGAGCTGGAAACCCATCTGAAAGCATTCCTTCTGATTGAATTTTAACTGCCGCCAGCACTTTGTAATGTATTAATTTTAACTGTTATGTTTTAATTTGTATTATGTATGTCTTTATCATGTATTTATGTCATTGGAAGCCACCCTGAGCCTGCTTTGCGGGGAGGGCAGGGTATAAATCTGACAATAAATAAATAAATAAATAAAACATTTTATATATATTCTCTTTATATGCAGTTGCTTTAGTGATTTTTACATTCGTTTTCCAAACCGGAGACCATTGATCCAAATTTATATTATGCCCAATATTTTGTGCCCATTTAATCATAGAGTTTTTAACTATTTCATCTTGTGTTTTATATTCCAACATTAATGCATACAATTTTTTAATCAATTTTTCCTCAGAACTTAAGATTTTGTCTACTTCAATTATTTTAGAACACAATCCTGTAGGTTTATCTGTGGTATATCTTGATTGGATTTGCACTCACCAAGTAAGATCTGAATTTAAGTTTTTGATGTTTTCAACTGATTTTAACTCATTTTTATTGTCCAAAAGTTCATCATATCTTAACAAAACAGTCTTGACAGCCAAGTTTGGGTTTGTAAAGGCTTCCAATGGAGAGACCCATTTTGGAATCTTAGTATAAAAATGTTTTTTAATTTCTTCCCATACCGTTAATAAGGCTTTCCTGATAATATGTTGTTTAAAATATTTATGGATCTCAACTTTCTCATACCAAATAAACGAATACCAGCCCAGTAATGTCATGTCCCTCCAAAGCTAAAATTCTAGGATTTTCTAACGTAATCCATTCTCTTAACCATGTCAGTGATGCTGCTTTAAAGTATAAAGACCAATCTGTAAATGCAAAGCCACCTCTTTCTCTTGCATCTTGTAACACTTTCAATTTTATTCTTGGTTTCTTTCCCTGCCATAGAAAATGTTTCAACAGGTTGTCTAATTCCACAAAATATTTCTGATTTTGAAGAACAGGAATCATTTGAAATAGGTAGAACGTTCATTTTTTATTGTTGCAATTTTCCATTATTCAAGATCTTTCTTAATTTCTGGAATGAGTTCCATATAATTGTCTTCCAACAAGGAACTGCATCTGTTTGTTATGTTTATTCCTAAATATTTCAGTTTTTTCTTGACTTCCAAACCTGAAAGTTGCTGAAGCTGTAAATTTTGCTCTTTAGTCATATTTTTGTTACCATTTTGGTTTTATTAAAATTAATTCTCAATCCAGCTACCTGCCCATATTCTATATTGAATTTAAAAGCTGCTTAATAGATTCTATTGGATTCTCCAGTCAGCAAATGCTTGCAATTTGATTCTTCTCCCCTAACTTTAAGGCCTCTAATATAAATAGCATTTCTAATCATATCATTTAATATTTCAAGCTCAAATATGAATAATAGTGGTGAAAGTGGGCAACCTTGTCTGGTTCCGTTTTGTATCTCAGTAAAAAGATAAAGGTAAAGGTTCCCTTGCTCGAAAGCCAGTCGAATCTGACTGTAGGGTTGTGGTGCTCATTTCCGTTTCAAAGCCAAAGAGCCAGCGCTGTCCAAAGACATTTCCGTGGTCATGTGGCCGGCATGTCTAAACACCAAGGCACACGAAACACTGTTACCTTCCCACCGAAGTGGTACCTATTTATCTACTTGCAATTTCTTGCTTTCGAACTGCTAGGTTGGCAGGAGCTGGAACTAGAGATGGGAGCTCACTCCATCATGCGGCCCCCGGGTCTCGAACTGCTGAACTACTGACCTTCCACAGCCTGCAGTTCAGCGTCTTAACCACTTGAACCACCGCAGCTCCTCAGTATCTCAGTATATACTGTATCTCAGTAGTCCTTGTTAAATCTCCATTGACAAGAATTCTCGCTTGTTGTCGGGTATAAATTGTTTTTACCATTGTAAAAAATTATTGACCACACTGTGGAGTCAATAATTGTTCGAGCATAAAGTTCCAGTTGACATTATCAAAAGCTTTTTCAGCGTCTAAGAAATATTCAATTACATTTAAAATAGTTCTTACATTGTTTCTTAACTGCCTTTTAGGTAAAAATCCTGCTTGGTCTTGATGGATTATTTTTATCAAAACTCTTTTCAGTCTTGTAGCCAAAATAGAAGCATATATTTTATAATCCGCATTGAGTAATGATATTGGTCTGTAATTCTTAATTTCTTTTGGATCCGTCTTCTGTTTGTGTATCAGTGTTATTAATGCTTCATTCCAGGTGTTTGGTACTTTGCCTTCAGTCAGTATATCTTGTATAACCAATTTCAAGGGTAACATCAGTTGATCTTCAAAAGTTTGATAAAATTCTACCGGAAAACCATCTGGACCTGGAGTCTTCCCTTTTTGCTATAAGATTTGATGTGTTTAAGGTGTTACATTGCTGGTACATGACTCCAGGCAGATTGCATAGAATAAACCCACAAAACAACAAATATTGCTGGAAGAACTGTGGCTCTGTAGGAGATTTCTTGCACTGCTGGTGGCAATGTCCAGAGATACAGAAGTTTTGGTTACAAAACATTACCCAAATCAATCTCATCACTGGAGTTCTCTTACCCGACCTTCCAGAAGTCCTCTTACTCAATTTCTGGTCTGATCCTATGGAAAATAAAACAAAAACTTCGTTAATCGCTACGCTACTTGCTACTGCGAGACTTGTGATTGTCCAAAAATAAAAAGACAAACCTGCCCCCTCCCTGAATAACTGGAAAAACAGATTATGGGAACATTTTCTCCAAGAAAAAATTGCCTCACAGAATGCTGTGTTCTCCATGCACATTTCAAGCCATTTGGTTTCCAGTGGTCACATATTTGTCTAATGGGGAGTTTCTCCCCAATAATCACTATTATCAAGGCCTTTTGTATTTTTGAAGCCTCTGTTAGTTCTCTTCATGATGCTTCAATCTGTCCTGATTCTTGTCCAACTTATTACTGAATATCTGTTCCATTTTATGCAAATGTTTATTTTTGTATTGTATTGAAAATAATAAAAAATATTTTAATTTTTTTTTAAATACGCACACATTTTTTGTGAAGTCATCTTCAGCTCTCACATCCTGTCCTGCCTACTGCTTAACTTTTAAGAATAAATGTCAGCACATACATTATCCATAATGTTATATTGTTAAACAAACAAGAAACCCTTTGATGAAACCTACTGCAATGATCTTGGTCCCACTTCCTCTATATTGGGATCCAGCATTTTAAAAGCTTTTCAGATGAAATTGCTTATACACAAAGCTGCCTTACATCGAGACAGATTAGTGGTTATCTAGGTGAAAGTTGTCTATTATGAATGACAGTGACTCTCCATGTTTTAGATTGAAGTCTTTCATATTACCTTCTCTCTGGTCCTTTAACCTCAGTATGTCCCTAAAATTCAGCCTACAAATTAATGAAAGAACAAATGTGCATTTACCATAAAAGTACAGATCACTTTTGCTAGGAAAATAATTAAGTAATCCTGAAATAAGTTAACCTTTGAAAGAGAGTGATGTTTCATTAAATCTGCAGATGATGTTATTCTCTTGCAAGTGAAAATGACCCTGGTAGGTAACCATCCCAGTAGTACTTTCCAACAACAACAACATGACAGGCAATGTTAGTGATTTCACTTCGTAACTGTTTCTATGAATTTGTATACTTCTGGAAAGCAGACGGAAATAGGGGGAAACCCCCCCACAAAACTATGGATGGACAGTCACAAATCTACTAAAACTCAAATGAAATGTAGTTAAAACAATGTTGTGTATGCTAAAGAATGTGCATGCTGTGATTGCACATATCTAGCTGTTTTTTGCAAGGAAGGACATGGCTATGTTATACCAGATTCTTGGCCATGCTAACCAGATCCTTCTGCCACCATGCAATCTCAACCTATCTACACTTTTCATTACGCCCAGAACCAGCAGATTCAATGACACATGTGTTCATACAGCCTCCACTGAATTGTAGAAGAAAGGTGTGCAGGCAGGATAGAACAGTTACATATAGCGGTTACTATGAAGAATACGTCTACCTGTAGCCACATTAAACCACCTGTATAATATAAAGGTTTTGTGATGAATGGTAGCCTGTGTAATTTATTGACAGTCCATCATAATCTTGTATATGGTTACATTTTTAATTTCTCAACATGCTAAGAAGTTACACTATCTTTTTTTGTTCAAATGCTATGACTTTGGGATGTTATGATGGATAGTTCTCCTGTATAATACAGGGAGCTGTAACAAAGACTTAATAAGATTTATATAATGGGATGCAACACCAGATTATAGGTCAGAGTGCTAAAGTATGAGAAATAATAGCTGACCTAGATTCTGTAGCTTTCTCAGTAGCATCTGAAAGTAGGTCTTTGAATAATCCAAACACTACTAAAACAGCACTCACATACATCACATACATTTCCTTCATAAGTATTTGTTCCTGTCTGAGTGAAAACAAACCTTCAGAACAAAACCTTAGGTTATGGTGTTTCACCTATTATGTTGAATATCACTTGTCATCTGCACATGCAAATGATATAGCACCTGTCTTTAATTCATTGGTAAAATCAACTTGACATGGCTTTACCTACCCACAAGTGATTTATTGTGCCACAAAATTTTCATAGGGAAAAATAAAATAAGATCACAGAAGAAAACCACTGTTCTGTGACTTTAACACACTTGGTTGTACTTTTTATAATATTTATAATGCACATTTTTAAAAATGAATTTTATTTTTAGTTGCTGTAGATTTTCCAGGTTGTGTGGCTGTGGTCTTGGCATTGTAGAACCTGACGTTTCACCAGTAACTGTGACTGGCATCCTCAGATGTATAACACATAAATATGGAGTACTCTTTGTGTCAAGGTGAGAAGAAAATGGTAGGCAGGTAATTTATATCTACTCCAGAAGGTGGGGTTGGGCTGAGTCATTATCTTGTAGTTGTGTCTTTCATGTTCTTTTATTCTTGTCTGAATGCTACACTGTGTGGTCCCGATGTTAACTTGTCCACAACTGCATGGTATGCGATATACTCCTGCAGAAGTGAGGGGGTCTCTTCTGTCTTTTGCCAATTGTAGCATCTGTTGTAGCAGCAAACGAGCAGGTTGGAAGGCCAGACAGAAAGAGCTTGAGGGGGCCACATATGGCCTGTGGGCCGCAGGTTGGGGACTTCTGTTGTAGACTATGGACTGATCTTCACATTGATTTTGGGTGATTCTACACCTCTTGAAACTGCCTCTGCATAATGGGTGCAATTCCTTTTTATGCCAGTCATCCACAGGTTGCTTAAGGTGAACACCAAATGACAGACTAATTGCATTGTCATAAAAGGAGGGGGTGAAGGAAATTAATAATTTTGAAATGCAATAGTTTTTTTGTCTGCCTCTATTAATTCATAGGGAAATTTTACACATGTATCCAGAAAACAATATCCATACTTCAGCATCATAAAAAATGAAGTGCCAAATATTGTCAGCTCAATTTTAAAACACATTTATTTTCTCATACATGAAGAAATGCTGAATTCTATTTCTCTTCCTTGAATTACAGATGACTAATTGCTATAGCAACCTCAAAAATGTCAGTGGAGAGTCAGACAATCAGCTTTCACGTTTCTTACATCTAATTGGCATAGCATTTGTTTTCACTTGAAAGGGCCTGGAATGCACTTGTTAGTATGAGGGGGAAATGGGGTGTCTGATAGGTTTAGTAAGGATGGGATAATTCCTGTGCATCTCCAAAATAAGGGCATAACAAATGCTGGCAAAACTAAAATATAAGAGACAGGGGTTACAGATTCCGTATGATGCCTTCTCTTCCATAATAAAATATAGGGGTTTGCTTTCACTATAGATTTCTGTACAATGTTTGTAGCAGATTAACTCCATAAGAATGCTCAGTTTGATAAGATGCTGATAATTGTAGTATTCCTGGAAGAACAAATGACTGTTAAGCCAGTTTCTATTAATGGTATAGATAGGTCCATGTAGGTGTGTGGTTGAGGAGATGATTTACTGTCCTCTGGCCAGTAGTCTTCCACTACAGGTACTGTGTCTTTAGGTTGTCATGATTCTTTCGATTGCATTCATTCAAGATTTAGAACTGAGACCAGGGTCATCTGTTCCCCTGGGGTTTCCTTCCTCTCTTACCCATACATCCTTCCTACCCCCAGTAGATATTATAGTGTTGGTTACCCCACCAACAAAAGTAGTTCTCAAAATAGGCTACAATAAAGTAGATATGTTTGATCATTTCTACAAATTAATTTTACGACTATAGAGACAGGTGGAAATCAGGTCTGATTAACAAGGAACAAAATAATCAAAAAGTATGAGAAAGATTCATGTGATGTCATAGGAGACAGGGACTTAAATCATGCAAAAATATGTGAATTGAAGCCCTTTGAAACACACTTTAGAGACAGATTCTTCTCCCAACTATAGGCCTTGAGTCAAATATATATATATATACTTTTATTTCCATTTTCAGAAAAGGCAAGGTAGGAAGTCAGCCCATTTTTGGAATAGGGTGGGGTATAAATTCAATAAATAAATAAATACATTAGTCAAAAGGGGTAGAGACATGATTTAGGGCCCTGTTAATATTGTCAGAAATATGAATGTACAGTAGCTTTGGCAGGACATTCAAATAGTCATAATTATGTTATTGTGGCAGTCTAACCTATTTGTGAAAAATAGGAATGCAGGTAATAGTCCTTCTTTTGAGAGAAAGTTAACATGGTGGGGTCTTTTTATGGCTAACCAGGGCTCTTTTTGTAGAAAAAGCCCAGCAGGAACTCATTAGCATATTAGGCCACACCCCTGACTGTGCAGCTCATTAGCATATTAAGCCACACCCCCATGTTACCAGAAGTGTGGTCATCCAGCCACACCCACCTTTTGCTTCTTATTCCGTTTACCTTGTTGTTGTCAAAACGGTTTTGACAAAACCAATAAAACATTACTTCTTTTAAAAAGTTTCCAATTCCATACTTCTTCACTGTAGATTCATCTTGGGAATGATGATTTTCAGTAGGAAACCAGTGAGTACATTGTCCAAAAAGAAAATAAAAGAGAAAAAAAGAATATAGATGTATGTGTGTGTGTGTATATATATATATAATTCTGCAAAAAAGGGTATGGAGAAGTATTTTAAATCACATTGATTTCAATGGAAAGCAATTACTTATATACTTAAGTATGTAATTAAGAGAAGGAGCTGCGGTGGCTCAGTAGTTAAGACACTGAACTGCAGGTTAAAAAATTGGTAGTTCAGCAGTTCGAGACTCGAGTGCCGCATGACGGAGTGAGCTCCCATCTCTGGTCTCAGCTCCTGCCAACCTAGCAGTTCGAAAGCAAGAAATTGCAAGTAGATAAATAGGTACCGCTTCAGTGGGAAGGTAACAGCATTCCATGCACCTTGGCGTTAAGTCATGCCGGCCACATGACCACAGAAATGTCTTCGGACAGCACTGGCTCTTTGGCTTGGAAATGGAGATGAGCACTAAAACCCTAGATTCGGATTCAACTGGCTTTCAAGCAAGGGAAATCTTTACCTTTACTAATTGAGAGAGCCAGTGTGATGTAGTGGTTAAGAGTGGCAGACTCTAAGCTGGAGAACTAGATTTTGATTCCCCATTGTTCCACACGTAGTCTGCTGGATGACTTTGGGCCAGTCACAGTTCTCTCAGGGTGCCTGTTGTGGGCAGAAGAAGGGAATTTAATTGTAAACTGCATTGAGATCACTTCACCCGCTAGACAGAGACTATACATACTTTTCTGCCAGACACAATGTCTTTACAAGAATTTACTATATTCTAGCTTCACAATCCTTGCTTCCCTATGTCCTATCTGTGGCCATAAAACCTAGATATTTAACTGACCATGCTTGGCTAGAGAGTTCCATGAGCACTGATATTAATCCAAACAAACACACAGGGTAGTCAATGGACAGAAATATTTTATTACAAGAATCTGTGAGGAATGCATTACAAACTGACATTCCTAATCTACTGAAAAGCTGAAATATCCAGCCTTTCTCACATCAGCCAGAATTGCATCCTTAACTTTTTTTTGCCTTAAGTTGAATAATTTCCTCACATATAGTTTTTGACAAATAAGAGGGATTGCCTGATCCAGAATGTCCATACTGATTGATATGAGCAAGTAAAAATGGATCAAATTTTGCCACTAGTTCTAAAAGACCAAGATAATTGCCATTATTTGGAGATCCAAAGTGTCCATTGTCTCCTCTGAATGGTAAACCTCGTTCTACAAGAGTGCATATTGCAGCAATAATTCTCTCCATGACATGCTGCCAGTACTGCTGTTCTGTTTTTATTTGTTCCTCTAGCTTGAAAGTTAACGTTTGCCCTCACTTCCTTGTTAGGTAGGCCAACATGGCATTCCTATGCTTCTCTGAGTTTTCATGAGTTTGGATAAGATGGGGGGGGGCTGCCAGTCATCAAACCCTTCAGTAGCTAAAGCTGTAGAAGAAGAGGCAAGGTTTGGAAAGAGTTTACAAACAAAGCAATAAATCCAGCCTTTTGAGGGAGAATGTAAAAGCCACTCTTGGCTATATTTTTCCCTATTTGCTTTTGTTGAATAAAAAAGAGCTTTTCTGCAAAACCCAGACTGCTTTTTGTACACTCGCTTGGAATTTGAACATGGTCCACAATGTTGCAGAACTTGAGAGGGGCCCCTCTCTATCCAATAGGATACTTCCTCGTGTGATAATTCTTACCACAAACCAACATCTATGTTTGGACTTGGCCTATCTTACCAGGAGTGAACTGCAAAATCTGACTTTAGATTATTTTATTGTGGCTCTTTAGCCTTTCCCTGTCCAGTAAGTGACTCTTGAATTAGATGTGGGTGGGGCTGAGAGAACTCTGACACAAACTGCTCTTTCAGGTACAGCTGTGCCAGAGCTTGTGTCTGACTCAAGGTCACATCAGCAGGTGCAAGTGGAGGAGTGGGGAATCAAACCCGGTTCTCCCAGATTAGAGTCCGCACACTTAACCACTACACCAAACTGACTCTCGCCAGTTCAGCCTCTCCCTGTTCAGTAAGTGACTCTTGAATTAGTTCTATATTTTCAGTTTGAGCCAGCATCATGACTGCTTCCTCATAATCAGCTTGCTGTTCCACATCCTGCTTTGCTGTTTCTCTTTCAGGGAGGTTTTTGTCTGGATGCATGCTAGCAGTTGGCTCAGGCTGGATAGCTTCACTGCTGGCTCTTGTTGCTTCAATGAGTGGTTGATGCACGAAAGCTTCTTAACTTCATTACCATAGCATTTTCAAGTCTCTGTCTCTTGCACTTGCTAGCACCACTTTCAAATCTTTTACTCATACTCAGATTAGAATCTAAAAATACAAAGTGAAATTAATAAGAACATAAGAGAAGCCAATGTTGGATCAGGCCAATGGCCCATCCAGTCCAACACTCTGTCACACAGTGGCCAAAAATACCAGGTGATATCAGGAGGTCCAGCAGTGGGGCCAGAACACTAGAAGCCCTCACACTATTGACTCACCCCCAAATACCAAAATACAGAGCATCACTTGCCCCGGAGTCCCTATCTATACCATGTGGCTAATAGACACCGATGGACTTCCTAGGCCCCTGACTTCCCATCCAGCCCAGGCCCCCCGACTTCCATTTTATATTTTATTTGTGGTACTCCCTTTGGGGGGTGCAGAGTGCCCCCTGACTTATTTAAAGGCCCCCCAAATTAAAAATTCTTGGCTACGGGCCTGACATCATCATCAGAACCGAGTCTCCTCATCACATGGGGCCCTGGGTTGATGCTTTTATGTACTGTAAGCTATTCTAGTGTTTCTCTGAACAATTGTCAGCTCACTTACTCAAGAGCCTGGATTGGCACTGGATATGTGAACAGATAAGGGAGCATTACGGCCTGGTTTGCTCCTGGGTAGACAGCAATCTTAATCATTTTCTTGGGTAAAGCTAGGATTGAGTTAGTCATGGCTGTAAGTGGTGAAACAGGTTTGGATAAGTGAGGGAGCAAGCTAGTCAATCAACCAGCTACCAGAGAACAGGTCCTTGCCATTAAATCCATTGTTTCTCTCCTTTGTTCAACTGTAGTGCCACCTTTTGGCTTGCCAACAGTGGGACAGTCTGCCAGTCTTCTTTCTGTAACTTGCCAGCACCAATGGGCATAATTGGGAGGGAAATTGTTTGGCCATAATGGGTATAACAGCGTGGCAGCTTTAAACAGCTATCTTACAGTTACCTAGGGAATGTTTCTGTGAATTTCTCTTCTAGCATCATTTATATGTTAACTAATTACTAAGGGAAGCCAACCAGGTTGATAGCACAGACTTTGACAATTTTCATGTCAAATTTCATAGGCACTTTATGAGCTTTTTAAAAAGAAAATGTTTTGTTACAGCAAGTCTTTATAAAAAGATTAGTTCAATCTGAATAGTTCATTTTATTGATGGAATTGCACCTTTATAGTATCCCTTGATGTAATGGGGGGGGGGGACTCAGAAAGATGACAGCGCCTAAGGGAAATCTAGATGTCAAGAAAGCATTACAAGTGAAGATCATTTATTAACAGGGACTGTCTTGTTTATGTACTGTTGAAACAATAGTTTAATGAGCTCATTTTTAAGCTTCAAGTTATATATATTGCAGACCTACAAATCAAGCAGCCAGTAAGCAACATTATTTTAATAACATCACTTTTGAAGTTTGTTAATACAAACCTCCCTTACTACAGATGTAAATGAAGAGTCTTTTGAGGACACATATGTATGAACAAAATTCGGCTCTGTAAATATCCTACTACTTTGATGGATCAACACACAGATTGTGTTTCTCACATGAGAGATATCGAATCTGACAGAACTTATATGGGAGAACTTCACAAGCGAAAAGACTCTTTCAGAATTCCACATCTGAGACCTTATTATATCCAACAAAGAAATACAAAAAAGTTATCTTTTAAATTCATGCCTGAATCAAGCATACACACACCGTCTTCCTAAGAGCGTTTCTCCAAATGGTTTGTTTTTATCTGTCAGTTTTTTCCGACACTGATCCTTCCTGCACTGAGAAATTAGGATGGATAGGTGTTATTTGTCCAGTCTATGAATCTATCATCTATGACCAGAACTGTGCAGTATACTGTACTTGGTGCATGTAAATATGTTGATTCCTAACTCATGAGCCTATTCCATGAAATATGTTCCAGTTGCTCCATAGCTCAAGGCACAGTATTATGGATGATGTTGACAGCTATCAAAGTTGATTACTTCCCCCCCCCCGACCCTTAATACTAGAACAATCAGGTACAGGTATCAAAACATAAAATATATGTAATATATTCTTCAAAACTTATCTTTTGCAAGGGTTCGGGACCAATCTTTCCTGGTTACTACTTCTGTGTATTTTTAAACAATGTGCCTGGCTAAATCAAGCCATACTTTTGGTTAACATACTGGCTGAAGGTAGGAGCAGTTCTTTCAATATTATATAAATCTTCATTGTTGTAAACGATACCCTTGTAAATAGAATTTTTTTTTAACCACACTTGGCAGGATTAAAAGAAACATGCTTTAATCATTTTTTTATAAGTCATTTTGTGAGAGCTCTTTTATTTCTTTTTTTGTGTTGATTTCTTTAAAAAATATATTAGCAAAATGCTCACCATTATAGTCCAATTCCCTGGAACAGACTGCACAGAAAGGTCAATGCAGACTAATATAAACATGAAGGGTTAAAAAAGCCCTTGGGCAGATTTAATAATTATTTTGTTAAGGATATATATGCCATCTTTTTTAAAAAAAATTGAAAACACTAAAACATGAGAATATTGGATTATAAATGAAGATTAAAGGTTTACTGCTCTGAAAATCTGCAGTAAGGGGTGTGTGTGTGTGCTGGGTCATTATCACTATGTCCAGAGATGGTGCCCTCCATGATCCATGTAACAAACAGTAAATTCTACTTGTTTTCCCCCTTTCATTTTCTCAAGTTTTTCCATCGGCATTTGTGCTTGGAATGAGACTTGCAGTGCAGACCTAAGCAGGTCTATTCAAAATCATAGTAAAATCCATACAGGCCCCGTTCACATGGCGAATTTGCCATGGGAAAGCCACGATGGAATGGTGGATTTTCTGGGCATGATCACACCACAACATCTGGCAAGTGGAGCGAACCCATGGCCAACCCGTGGCATGCCGCCGGAAATGTGCGATAAAAATACCTCCTCAAAGGTACTACTAAATGGTTTGCCACGGGCTGCGTCCGGACTCCCTCGGTGTGATCGCGCCAGCATGGCTTTTCCCTCTGGCCATCTTCATTGTGGCGCACACGCCGAGGGCCGGAACCATGAGTTGCCACTGACACATCTAATCGTGGGGTTTTTTTGGAATTGTTTATTTACATTTCCCAAATTATACATACATACATTTGTCTCTTAGATTTTTCTTAACATTTGGGGTTAATTGTCCAGGTTTTTTTCATACCATTTTATGGCTTTATGCCATTTCTGGTTAAATTTATCCTCTAACTTTCCAGCCAAAAACATATTTAATTTGTCCATCTCTATTATCTCAAAAAGTTTGTTTATCAACTCTTCCCTTTTTGGTATATTATCTGTTTTCCAGTTTCTAGCAATGCAGATTCTTGCCATTGTATTTAAGTATACAATAATACATGTTTCATTATATTTAATGCCATTAGGTGTAATATTTAGCAAAAAGATTTCTGGATTTAAAGGTAAATCTATTTCTGTTATATCTTTTATCAGTTGTTTAGTACTTTTCCAAAATTTTTGTATTTTCACACATTTCCACCAAATGTGAAAATAAGTCCCTTTATTGTTCTTGCATCTCCAACAGTTCCCTGACATATTTGTATAACATCTTTGTAACCTATCTGGCGTCCAGTGCCACCTGTATATCATTTTTATTATGTTTTCTTTGTACGTTATTGCTCTTAATAAATTGATTGATTTCCATGATTTTTCCCATTCTTCTCTCTCTATTTTACGACCCAAGTCTTTTCCCCATTTAGTCATGGAAGGTTTTTCCCAATCATCTTTTAATTCTTCTTCTAGCAATAAATTATAAATTTTCCCTATCTGTTTATCTGATTCTTGCAACCAAATTTTCTCTAAATGTGTTTCATTAGTGTAGAAGCCTATTTTTTTGTCTCTAGTGAATCTTGAGGTTAGCTGGTTTCTTTCCCATATTGATAGATTTACATGCATATCTTGCAAAGTTTCCCAGGACTTAAGTTCATTTTGTTCATTTAATAAGTTTTTGTATGTTATATTTTTCTCGTCTACCATTAATGACGGCATTACGAAGGCCTCGATGGGAGATATCCACTTCGGTATTTTTTCATACGTATGAACGTACGTATAATCATGTTGTTGCGCGTCTAATTGCGGCGCCGCAAATAGCCACACCTTCCCCCCCACATTTTCCAGACTGTGTGACTGGGGCCACAGTGGGGGTTGTTGTTAGGAAAAATGTTAAGAATGCAGTGTTAGTATCGTAAAAGCAGAATGCCTATATTATAAAGAGATCTGGCGTGTGTTTCCATGCACAAACATGTGGTCCGTATATCAAAATACCACATTGTGCTGAATAGCCCTTAAAGCTGCTCACCTTTACTTTCCCGTATAGGTATTAATGGCATTTGTGTACATTAAGTATGGAGGTGCATTCAAAAACATGCTTATCAATGGATAAAACCCACTCCCTTTATTCACTGACTTTCAGTGCCAGCCTAAGCAGCTCTATTCAATGGGACTTATTCACAGGAAAGTATTTTTAGGATTGCACTGTTACTCTAACTCCCCGGTTCTGGTGTTGTTTATGTTATTTTACTGCATTATTTTACAACTTTACAACTTTAAATGTTGTTTTTTCCTTGTTCAAATGTTTTTATGTTTTTATGTTTGCTGCCTTAGGGACCATGATTGGGTAAAAAGATGGCATGTCAATCAATCAATCAATATTAAGCAGGTCTGCTTAACTATTCCTCTTTATCCACAAATTACTATTGTAGAATTTGGATTGCAGCTGGGATTTCTTGGAAAAGTCATGGTTATGTGCAGCTCTTTGGGGATATTTTCTCTAGTTTTGTTTTTTAATATTCATATATTTTAATTATGCTTGTTTTCTAAAAGTGTTAAAAACAAAGATCCAAAGGTTCAATGAAGTTTGTTTTTAGATAAATGTAAGCATTTAGAATAAAGTACACATCCAGTTCCAAAATCCCTATTTCAATAAAAGCATTTATTCTATGGGACATTTCTGTCAGAAATGTAGCACACGTTGGACTCTAATTATCTAGTTTCACATTAGTGTTTGAAAGAATCTTCAGTCATTCCTCTATTCACAATTCACACAAAAAGTATGGCAAACCCTGAATTTCTCATGTTTGTACTCATAAGACAATAATAGAAACAGTAAACTATTGTGACATTTAAATAAAATACAATTTCACATGAGCTAACAGAAAATGAGGGTTCATCACAATTCAGTGTTGTCCCTTAAGGAATGCAGATTTAAAATAACACGCAGAAAAGAAAGCTCTTGACTAATAAGGCAAAGCAGGAAATGATGCAACTCTAACAAGGAAGCGTTTTCAACTGAAAGCACTTATACCACAGTAGCCTTGGAGAAACTGACAGCAAAGTAACTGAAGCTGTAATGGTTTCTATTTTAAGCTGTAATATGGAATCATGATTTGTGATTGTTTTTGTGCAAGTATGTGAAGTACTGAATAATACAAGAAGCCTTTCCTCATTGTGCTTGGATAATTAAATTAACAATTTTAACTTTATGGTTACACTGTTTGTGGAATGTGCAACCTTTCTATTTTCCATTGACTGAAGACTTACATTATGCTCCTCTATTCCTTTTTATTCTCACAACGGCTCTATACGGTAGGTTGGGTTGAAAGTATGCGACTGGTACAACTTCACCTAGTGAGCTTCCGTGGCAGACTGGTGGTTTGAACCTGGGTCTCCCAGGCCTTACTCTGAAGCTCTAACTCCTACACCACATTGGCCTGCATAGAATGTCTGTTGTTAAACAGTAGCAAGCAGGTAGGCCTAGGTATGTCATGCAAGTGAGGTGGTATCAAGTCACCAAATGGTTGTTGCCAGGCCTGGCTCCAGTGAGTCTCCCTCAAAGGCCAAAAGAGCCCTGGAAACAGCCCTGCCCCCTACACCTTCCTTATACTGAGAGAAACTAAGCCTAGAATGCTGGGGCTGCCTATCAGCAGTCACTAAGGGCTTCTGTTTCTTAAACATATAGGTACTCCATTTATCATTTTGGGTTTTTTAAACACACTCCTTTTTTTGGATTTCAGATTTTTCTGCAAACCTGTTGCATATTTTTCCAGGTTTGTAAAATGATCTTTCTTGTATGTTCACAGCTCCAGTCACTGGATTTAAGTATCCTAATATTTGACCAACTTGGCTATTAGAATATACAAGTGGGAATCCAAAAGTGCTTGCAGGGTGAATTTCCCTCTCCCACACTATTTCCCTCTATTTCCCCTTTCCTTTCCTTTCCTTTCCTTTCCTTTCCTTTCCTTTCCTTTCCTTTCCTTTCCTTTCCTTTCCTACACTCTCATAGCCTCTCCCCCTTCCTGCCTTCTCTTCTTCCCATCCAACAGTCTATCTATATTTATCTTCTCCCCTTATTTAGTTTTCCACCTTACCCTAAAACTGGCACCCTCTGCCCAGAAAAACTATAGCCTAGTTGTGTGGGGCTGGTTTCTTGGGTGGGCCTAGTGGCATAGTGGGGAACCTGCAAGGACTTGCAAAGGGCATCCATTCCCCCCTCTCCCAACTTCCCCACACTATTTCTTCTCCCTTTCCCTCCCCCTGACAACTACCACATCCTGAACCTTCTCTCCTTCCTCCCCACCCATCAACCTTTTATCTGCCCCTCCAGAGAACCCACCAGCCATACATTCCTGTTATCACTCCCTGTTATGTACTGGGATTGAATCATTCTTGATTGAATCACCCCAAAGACTGGCTGAGCTTGCAGCAAAAGAACAATAGCCTGCCAGGATTCTGAAAGTAACCAATCTAGTAGTAATATTATGTAAATAGCCTATCATTGGGAGTGGGGTGTGTTTGGGTGTGTCAATTGCATGCTACTTAACAGAGCTGAGGCTCTGGAGTCTTGTCTTGCTGTTGCTGCCATCTCTCCTTATATATATTTGAGTTTTGGTGTGAACTCTTCCACACGCCTCCCCAGGCTTTTGGCACCTGATCTGTCAATCAGGAGGGGGGGCAATCCCCTGGCTGTGTTGCCTCCCTCCATCGCCTCCCTCCCGCCCACAGACCCGCGGACTGGCCTCTTGCCCTCATTTGCCAGGAAGCCGCGGGCCAGGATGGATGCTTTGCCGACTGGACACCTCCCAGGCCCACCACCTCCCCACCGGGCCTGCAGCTGCATGGGTCCCACCTGGGAAACACGGCAGCCCCTGCAGTTGAGCCGGTAGGGTATGGGTGGTGGAGGGAGGAGGGCTGCAGCCTCTGATGCAGCAGCCGCCCAAGCCACAAGCTGCCTCTCGCTGGCCCCGCAAACCTTGGCTCTGTGGCCCCGCAACTCCCACCACCCCATTCACCTCAGGGCCGCGGTGTGGGTCAGCTCATCACCAGCCTCCACTACCCGAGCTTGGTGCTTGCTCTGCTCCACTCCTGGGTTAGCCTCTGAACGGGACAGGAAGCAAGGAGCCAGAGCCGCGTCCCCCAGCTGCCCTCTCCTCTCCACTGCCGGCACGACGTGCGCGCTGTGTGCCCCCCCACTATGCGGTCTGCTTTGAGAGGCAACCAGGGAGACACTGACGAACGCCATGGGGGGCGCTCCACCACTTGGGGCCTCCTCATGCCCGGCCTTGGCACTCGCTCCGCTCCCGGGTTTGCCAGCGCCAATACCTCCCGGGTGGGAAGTGGCCAGGGAGGCACAGGCAAACACAACAGGGGGTGCTCCGCTGCTTGGGGCCTCCTCACACCCAGCCTTGGCACTCGCTCCACTCCACTCCTGGCTTAGCCAATGCCAACACATCCCCAAGGGAAGGCAACTAGGGAGGCATGGGCGAACGCCGCAGGGAGCACTCCGCTGATTTGGGCCTCTGCACGCCCAGCTGCTGGGAGCTTGTCGACAGCAGCTGGGAGACGGTGGCCACCGAGGATGCTGACGCCAACTTCTGCGGGCTTCCTGGTGTCAGCCCTCGCCCCGGGGGCCTTGCTAGGGCCCGTGGCATTCACTTCACCACAGGTGTTTTAGCTAGTCACAAATAAAGTTGAGCTGATCACTAGACTCAAGCCTGCTCATCCATGGAACCCACTATTTAACAGTCCCCCATAGGGGAAGCTTGGCCCAGGAAAATTGGTAGCACTTCTATGGCTGAAGCAACAGCCTGGCAGAGGGAAAACAATGTGGGCGGGCAGGGGAAGAATTGCTGAAATTTTTGGCAGATATCCTCCTGCTGCTTTGGCAGGCCAGCTTTGCCAAGTAGCCATTGTAAAGCAGCCATTTAGCCAACTAAAGCTTAATGTACAACAACATCTGGGAAGCACCCTTTCCTGGAGGGGATGGGCCAACGTCCTGTGGGGGATGCTGATACATGGTGTATGTCCTTGCAAAATGCATGGCCTCTGCTATGCCAAACGCTTGACGCAGCCAAGGCTGCTTACAAGACCCAGGCAGACAAGGGTAGGGTGGTGGGGTTTGATCTGAAACCTGGGGATCTTGTGTATGTCTCGACCAAGAACATTAAGATGCTGCGACCTAGCAGGAAATTGGGGTGGAAGTTCATTGGTCCATTCAAAGTGCGTAAAGTCATAAATGATGTGGCGGTTGATGTTGTTTTGCCTAAGAATTTACGTGCTCTGCATTCTGTTTTTCACATGAGCCTGTTGAAGAAGGATCCTGGCCCGTCTCCCTGGAGACCAGCAGTTACTCCTCCTCCACCTGTCATTTTGGAAGGGGATGAACATTTTGAGATCGCTGATATCCTTGATTGTAAATTGAAACGTGGTAAACTCTGGTACCTTATCGAATGGGTTGATTTCGGTCCCCAGCACCGCGAATGGGTGGAAGAAGGGGATATTCGGGCCCCTTACCTGATCCGTAGTTTCCACAAGAGGTTCCCGGACAAACCGGGAGGTCTCCCGCCCAGCCCGGGAGATCTCCCGCCCGACCCGGGAGGTGTGTTGTAAGTGTATTTTAAGGGGGGCAGTATGTCAGCAAGCTGCCATTCTGTTTTCTGTGACCTCTGTGTACATATCCTTTCCCTGTTGCACCCGGCTTGTTTTCTATCATCCTGCTCCTGCGTTGGAATGCACAAGATAACTGCTGGAGGTTGTGTGGGGGAGACGATGCTGTAATGCTTGCCTATTGCTTTTCTCATGAGTACTGCACCTGTGTTTTGTTTGATGTTCTGCCTGGTTCCCATGGACTGGGCGCGCAACCGTTTCATTAGCCCGCCAGCGGGAATGCTATTCATTGGATCTGTATCTGTTTGAATTTCCTTTATTATGCTTGACCTAACTGTGTATCCCCAGTTCTAACAAAGAACGTGTTTGAGTATGTCTTCAACGCTTTGAAATAAATTTTGCTTTTCTTGAAAACGTGGATTTATTCTCGATGCTTGGGGATCCAACACCTGCAGCCGTCAGCAACCCGTTCTGCTCTGCCACAGAAGCAGAGTTAAAAAACACTGTGGGAAATCTGGTAGTTAACGGGTTGCGATGGGCCACGGACAGACTTTCCCGTGTCTGATCGCTCCAGCATGCTCTCATGGCGTCGGGATGGTCTGATCAGGCCATCCCAACTCTGTGCTGTTGTTCCCCCCCCCTTCGCAATATGTGCATCATTACAAACTCCATAGGGAGCCCTCAATGCAGAGGTGCGATTCATCGATCCCTCGATTAAGCGCATGGGGGGGAAAGGCACAAAACACCCACACAACTCACCTGCAGTTGCATCTGATCAATGCACTGATGGACTGCGCCCATAGCTTCAAAGGGAGGTGTGATTGTGCAACTGTGGGTCAAATTCCTCCAGAGGAAATAGCGCATGGGGGGGAAAGGCACAAAACCCCCACACAACTCACCTGCAGTTGCATCTGATCAATGCACTGATGGACTGCGCCCATAGCTTCAAAGGGAGGTGTGATTGTGCAACTGTGGGTCAAATTCCTCCAGAGGAAATAGCCTCGCTCCCCCCCCCCCATTTTTTCTGGCGTGCGTGACCGCAACCTTAGCTATCCATACATGGGATGTAAAGTCTTAAACACTGAGATAATTAATGAAAGTTTGGCTTGGAAAGATTGCAAAATTTTACTTGTGCATTCAAGGATGCTCTGTGCCTGTGGAATTCATTTTTGTTTGTTTTTTTTCTTTCAATTGCTGGCTTTACTCTTAATTGTCTGCACATAAGGCTGACATGGGCACACATTAAAAATTTATTTTTTCACAAAAATCAGGAGCAGAGCTGCTAATATATAAGAATATATGTGTGAGCTAGATAGTGAGATTGTTATTGTTTAAATGATAATATTTTGGTAGTTTAAAATGGTTGTTTTATTAATCGATATTTACATTCCTAGTGTAAATCAGTCACTATACCAAGTGTTTGTTTATCAGTTTTCTGATCTCTGGGCTCAGCAATTTGCTGTATTTGTAAAACATTTAGTTTCAAGTGCAAAGGCATAATTGATAAAAGAACTGCCATATCAGCGGCAATAGCAGTGCTAACACAACAATTTTCTATCACTTGTGTTCTATTATAACTAGGAGATATATAGCTAGATTTCCCCTAGTCTGATAGGTATTTTATAACACCATTTATTTACGGTGTTATGTGTGTGTGATTTCTTCAGAATAATTTTAACTTGTTTCTTTCATTGATGCATATGCCATAAAGGATGCACATAGTCAATATGACATAAAAACTCCAGTCCTCAAAAAGTTTGGAAAGTGTTTGTTAAGGACAGTGTGTGTTGTATTGATGATATGGTAATGCTTTATAGTATAGTCCTCATGACAAGGATAATATTACTAGGAAAAATTGTTGAATAAATGACTCATTTGAGATATATAATATAAATGGAAAATAAAATGCAACTAGCATGGGGGGAAAGGCTGTTATTTTAAGGAAAATTGCTTAGATATTAGTTCAAAATAAATTAGTCCAGCCAGAGTTAAAGAGACTCAAATGGAATATGCAGAAAAGGGAAAGAAAACAAAATAGAGCAATTTTGAAAATAAGTTTCATGTTAATCTTCATGCCAAGGCTAATGATTTTGCATCAGCATTCATCAAATAGTCTTGTCTAATCAGAGTAGAAGCCATGTGGAAAATATTAATTTGAGATTGTTGCTTGTACAGTGTGACACCACTGGTTGCAGTACTTTGGACTTCTGGTCAGCCTCCAGGTTGACTGAAAGATCCATTGGCCCCTGATCTTTGTCTTCCATTCCCTTTCCAAAGCAGGCCTCTTATGAGTCCCAGATGCTGCAGGGATGGGATCATGGAAATCCCTTGTGACATAAGTGCTTCAGTTCTGAGAGGAAATTCAGCAAAACTACCCTCCACTTCCACTAGCAGAGACACTGGCACTGTCTATCTTCTTATTGTGGGTGGTGCCATAATTTGCACTTTTTAGACCCTGGCACTGGAGACACCTATGAGAGGAACCAAATCCTTCATCTGGAAGTAACTGGATTTCAACATGCTGCAGTTAGAACTGGCACAAGCTAAGAGGACTGTAATTTCCAGAAGAGAGAGCAACCCTGCTGGGTTGTAATCCCAAACCGCATCTTTTCATAGGCAGCAAATGTGATTCTAATTTGTGGCATAGTACTTGTATCCAACAACAGAACTAGAGAAATCAATGAAATTTCTAGTCAGTAAATTATTTCCTTTTGCTCCCATCCATTTACTTTTGATGGTAATTTAGCTTAATCAGAATGAAGTAAAATTGGCTTTAATTTTAGTACAGCACGCTGTGTTTCAAAGGCTTGAATTCAGCCCTCTGAGATTGTTCCCACTGACAAACTGCTGCAGATCAAAGGAACAATGCTTTTTTCTGACCTTGTATAACCTGTGCTAGAGAATCTCAGAGTTCAAAGAAAGGATAAAATGAATGTTGAAGCATGCCTGAATATGAAAAAGTAATGTGGCAATGGTATAAATCTGTAATCTTCTAGGATGTGTGTAGTATGGTAATACCTGGGTGAAAATTGTCTTGGTTTTTTAATGAAGTCCCAACCTCAGTTCTCTCTCCCCCGTTCTGCGCCAAAGGCCTCCTCGCCTAGATAGTGATTTCTGATTTTCTAAGACATAGCCCTTGTTCAAAAGCTGAGCACCTATTATGTATCATTCAACTCCAAAGGCTTTAGTTCTCTTTTGAATATTTCTGTAGAAAGTGTGTGAACACAAAAGTGACAGTAATTGATACAAACTTAGATTCAGGTGGATCCAGATACTCAGCCGTGTTGGTCTGAAGTAGTAGAAAAAAATTAGAATCCAGTGGCACCTTTAAGACCAACAAAGGTTTATTCAAGGTATGAGCTTTCGTGTGCATGCACACTTTATCAAATACATTAGAATGGCAGGGAAGGTTCAAACTTATAGCCAGAGAATGAACAGCAAATTAACAAGTAACATGATGATGTTCAAGATATGCAACGTGACACTAAATAACTAGTTAAGGTTATAAGGTCAACAGTTGTAAAGCAAGAAATATGTCAAACCAGCAGATGAATGTCTAAAGGTATCTTTTCCAATCGTGGGAAGTGCCTCGGAATCTTCATTCTCTCCTCACAGGCATGGAGGGCACTTGACCCTACACCCCCCTCAAACAACCCAATATCCCTTGCATTGGATTCAGTATTATAATATACTATTCTGCAAAAGAAATACACTAAAATGCAGGGGATTTATAGTCCTTCTTGCTGAGAATACATGTGTGATGACTGAATGAGTTAGCATATGTAATGGGATTAAAATCCTATATCCCTGTTGAGTCCTGGGGAGGTTTTTGTTCGAAGTGTGGTAATAACTTGTAATTCAGCAATTTCTCTTTCCATTCTGTTCCTGAAGTTCCTTTGTAATAAAACTGCTACTTTGAGGTGATCCATTGAATGCCCTGGAAAGTTAAAGTGTTCTCCTACAGGATTCTCAGATTCTAAATTTGTTCTTAGATTCAGGTGGTTAGCTGTGTTGGTCTGAAGCAGCAGCACAAAGTTTGAGTCCAGTGGCACCCTTAAGACCAACAAAGTTTTATTCGAGGTATAAGCTTATATGAAATATAATCACAGACATCCAATATAATTTGGGAGTAGCTTTGAATTTAAGTGGTGGAATAAATTACTTAATTCTGGAATGATTAGTGTTTGATTTGAAAATGAACATATTACTTCTGTGTCATTTTAGCAATGTGTTTGTAGTCTAGAATATTTTTCCTTAATTATAAAATGGTAACATCTGGCCTTGAGTCCCTCATTTTTGCCTTCTTGTCCTGCTTATTAAAGCCAAAGACTAACTAACCAAATCCATAACACCCCCATCATAAAAGTAAAGAAAGAGATCATGGAGGAGTGATCTATAGAGAAGAGAGTTTGCAGACTGGTGGGAAGGGGGGGAAACACAGTAAACTAAACAAACTGGTACTAGGACCCAAATCTGGTCTGGATCTGGTCACTGGACCTCCAAGTCTGCTTTTCTAGGCTCAAATGACTCAAAAATGCCTCTCAACACATACATGAAAACATCTGAAGCTTTTCTGAAACCTGTGTCCTTCCCAGCCTAAATGGGACCTCTTTGAATCTGATAAGTAGCATGAGATGATGAAATAACAGGAGGATCCTCTCTAGGCTGAAATGGTAAAGGCTTAGGGACAGTCAAGAAAACTAAGGGGTAGATCTAGGAGTCAGAATGTATCAAAGAAAACACAGAGATATTCTTAGTCTTTGTGCTGTCCCATACATGGGTTTAAGCCTGTGCACGAACCCAACCTCGGAAGATATCAGAGCTAGCCTCTAACATTTTGACCCACTTTTCTCCCTGCTCTGGGGAGCTAGCATTGACTGTGCATGCCTGGAGCTGAGGAGAAATTGCTCTCCCACTCAGTTCTTCTTTGACCATTGCCTCATCCACACCTCGTTGCATTCTCTCCTCCTGAGCTTCCTCCGACGTTCATCTTCAACTGCCTCTTCTTTTCTTTGGCATTCCTCAATGTTCTTCTTAGATCTACAAAAAAACATGAAGTCTTTCTCCTCTTTTCTCCTGTTGCCCATCCCCCCCCCATCCTGAGGACACAGGACATGGAAGGAGCAGTCTTCTTTAAAAGGTGTCATGGCTACCGAGCCAAACTGTCATCCTCAGAGGGCCACGATTTATGTCTGCTGTGTCTGGAAAAGTCCCACAGAGTTGATTCCTGTAGCCATTGTGCCAAGTTTACTAAGCAGTCCCAGAAGAACAGGGCAGCCTGTCTCCAAAGTTTCCATATGGAATCCTCTCTTTGACTGACTATGGCTCAAACCTCTCAATTGCGGGCTACACCACCTCCCCTACCTTCAAGGGAAGATTTGGTGACATTAGGGGGCTTGACCACCTCAATCCCAAGGAAACACAAAGGGGACAAATTGTCCAAGAGATCCTTGGGATTGGTCCCCCAGGCTCCGAAGCTGAATAAATTAAAATCAGCCTTGGCGCTGACATCAACATCGGTTGCCCCATCGGTCTGCATGGACCCTTCGATCTTGGCACCCCTGACTGCTAAGTGCATTCCAATAACTATGGAGTCGACCCTGACTGCCCAGATGGGCTCAGTGCCAATCAAGATTCCACTTACCACCTCTGAACAAGTGCCTCTGGGACAACAAGTCACTATTGTCCCATCTCATTCCCCTCAGCACACAGCTGGACTCCTTCAGGAGATGTCCTGCCCAAGGATCCCCATCATCGGGCTTGATAGAACTGCAGGAATCACACCAGTCCCCTGATGGTTATGCAAGGGCTTGCCACCACTCCCTGAGCCACTTGGGTAGTGCAGGCCGCTGTTACTCTTGGTACTCCAGATCTCCTTTGTACAGAAGACTACCTGCACCAGCTGCTCTTCAGGCTCGAAATCTCCTTCTCGATGCTGGTCCCAGACTTGGTACCATTCATGACAGGCTCACCATTCATGGACCCCTTCATGTTTGAGGACCCACTGCTGCTCCCATGGACAGTCTCACACTAGATTCTGCATACCATATCATCAGAACCAATCTCCCTGCTGTCGATCACCATGCTATGATCCACAACTAAGTCACTCTGCACAACTGTCGGGGTTGAGAACATCCCACCAACACTCTGATTGCTCTGTGGACTCTTTAGCCTGTGCTCGTTGTGATGCTTTGACACCTATGGTGACTTTAGGATCGAAGCTCACTCCTCCCTACTCTACCTGGCAAACTATCAACTCAGTCCTTCTGACAGTGTATCCCCCCCCCAATATGGACAGGGGATACACAAGTTTCTTCCTCTGAGCCATCTAATGTCAGTACCGATGACTCATACTTGGATAGTGATGACCCTATCCATACATCCCCTGAATCAGAAGTTGCTCACCAGGCCTCTCTCTCACCGTTCAATGGTTCAAAGTCCTACCTGGAGCTCATCTTTTGTGTGGCACAAGTCCTACAGGTGCAGATGACCAGTGATGCACCCAAAGTCAGAGATGTGGTATATAAGCTGGTACAATAAGACTTGCCCCCGGCAACTGCCCTACTCATGCTGCCTGTGCACCTGGAGGACCTCAAGGAGGCTTGAGACAAACCGGTTTCCATTACTCCCACATCAAAATGATACAAAGCCTTGTACTGAGTGCAGCAGTTGGATTCGAAATTTTTGTTTTCCCATCATCATCTGAATTTAGTAATTGTGCACTCTTCCTCTAAATCCAAGCTGGTTTGGCGCACCACTCCTCCTGAATGAGAGGGGAGGAAAATAGATAAACTAGCTGGGAAGGTGTATTCTTTGACAGCCATCACATCCAAGATGCCCTCCTCCTACTAAGCGGCTTACAACCTCCACCTGGCCAAACAGCTTGTACCTTTGATTCAGGACCTACCATCATCCTCTCAACAAATAGCCACCTCCACAGTACTGGAGATTTGTAGAGTTTCGAAACAGCAGATAAATACACTTAAGCATACCATCACCTGCTCCTCCAAGACCCTGGCTATAGCTGTTGCCTTGTGTCATCATGCTTCGCTTAGGTCCTCCTCACTCCAACTTGACATCAAGGCCAAAGTGGAAAATCTGCCTTATGACAAGGAGGGCTTGTTTCTTGCAGCCATTGAAAAGTTCTTGACCAATATGGATGACAGCAGGAAATGAGCTAGAAACCTGGGGGCCACCCAACCACCTACCTAGCACCAATTCAAGTCCAGACAATGGAAATCTACTTATCTCAAATGCCAACACTCTGCACATGCATCAGACAGCTGGAGGAAGAAGTTAAATCCTCCTAAACAGTCCTACCAGCCCAAGTCCAAATCACAAGCCAGCAAGAAGCCTGCATAACCATCCAAGTGGCCTCTTTGACTTGGTCTGCCACCATGGATCAACCCCCCATCTCCAGTCACCCCACCGGTGGGCACCAGATAATGTCCTTACCAGCCACCTTTGGCTGCAGTCACTTCAGATACCTGCGTCCTCCTGCGTCCTCCTAGATGAAGTGCAAGCTCTGCTTACCAGAGGGGCCGTTGAGAAGGTAACCAGGCCTTACACGACCAAGGGTTCTACTCAAGATACTTTATTGTCTCAAAGTGGGACAGGGGCAAATGCCCCATTATGGACCTAAGAGGCCTCAATCGTCACATCATACACACAAAATTTTGCATAATCACATTGCACACCATTTCTTAGTCATGATCACCTCAGTGAAGAATCAGCGACCTTTGTGCCTCCCGGGTGGACACCCCTTACACCATCTTCCACGGGGACTAAATTGTATTACTACCAGATCCATCCATCCTACCTAAAGTGGTCTTGCAGTTCCATCTCTCCCAGCCCACAGCTACCTTTTTTCCAGATCCAACTGACGAGTGCCAATGGGTGTTATATACTTTACATGTTTGTAGAGCCCTGTCCTTCTACCTTACTAGGACTCAGCTTTTCCAGAAGGACCCCCATCTATTTGTCACCTATGGTGAACCCAAGAAGGGCCACAGAATATCATCTCAGAAACTATCAAAGTGGGTTACATCCACCATCTCTCTCGGCTATGAGTTGGTGAGACAACCATTATCTGCTCAACTCCAAGCTCACTTGATGAGAGCTGCTTCCACTTCTGTGGCCTTCCTGGGAGGTGCATCTCTGGATGACATATGTGGCCACATGGTCCTCTCCATCTACCTTTGTGTTGCATTGTGTCCTCAATGTAAGGGCGCATTGGAATGCATCCTTTGGCCATATTCCATTGACTTGCTATGTCAACACTGGCTCTCAGGTAGGCCTGAAACAGTTTTTAATTGCTATCTATATATTAGTAATATGTTTTAATGAATGTAAGCCACCCTGGGCCTGCTTTGTGGGGAGGGCAGGATATAAGCTGAATAATAAATAAATAAATAAATAAATAAATGGATCCTAGTTGGATTAAGCTCATTAATCACCCATGTATGGGACTGCACAGAGACCACGAAGAAGATAAACAGGTTGCTTATCTTTAGCTGATGATCTTTGAGTGGTCATCTGTGCAGTGACACATGCCCACCCATCCTTCCCCACTGCTGGCATCTCTCAGTCACTTACCTTTAAGTTGATTTGACTGACTGGCAGCGGTCAGAAGGAACTGAGTGGGAGGGCACTTTCTCCTCAGCTCCAGGCATGCATAGTTGATGCCTGTCCCCCAGAGCAGAGGGAAAAGTGCTCCAAAAATGTTAGAGGCTAGCTGTGATATTCTCCGAGGTCAGGTTCGTGCGCAGGCTTGAACCCATGTGTGTGACTGCACAGATGACCACTTGAAGGTCATCAGTTATAGGAAAGCAACCTGTTTTTCCTAGAGGCAAAGTCCTGTAAGAAAAATGAGGTGGTGAAGTCAGACATCTCAATATGTGAATGAGGCACTATTAATATAGCAAATTATTAGCCAAATAAAAAAGGGGTGCAAAATGTCACATAAGGACTGGATGTCAGCACAGGGTAAATGAAAATGAAGGTAAGCCTGGAAAGGAGCTAGCAAAGCACAGAAACAAATAAGCACAGGGAGCTTGTTTGATAAATGTTTCTTATAATTCACTGATGAGTTTACTGTTAAGAGATCTTGTATAATTAGGATTACAGGCTGTCCTCTTTTTTGGTGTCCATCTTCTTTTGGACTTTAAAAAAAGCAGATGAAATTGTCCTGTTTTGGTGTTGGAAGGTTAGGAATATTCCTTGTTAGTAGCAATTATCACAGCTTAAATAGTAGGGGTATTTAAAATGAGATTTGTCATAGTGATCACTTGTTTGAAGTAATCATTTAGGAAATATGCCCTCTTTTTTTTGCTTTTCAAAACATGGCAATCCTAGTATAATTTTAATTTTAATTGATGTAATTTTACCCATTGATAAATTGGTTGCAAAGCTGAAACCATTGCATATACATTCTTTGTTTTCACAGCAAAAACTTGTTTTCTTTACTATTTGGGAACATAACTTGTCAAGTAACACAAAAGGTAATTCAGAATTTCCTTCCAAGAAATTGCACTGCCTCTTCTCTTTGTAATGATAGATACCTGACGTTATCAGAGAGGACAAAACACATTATCATGGGCACAAAAGAACTGGCATGCCATTAAGTTGCTCCTCAACAGTTAATTTGGGAGCTGATTGAATAAATGCAGCCAAAAATCTTTTCAACCTCAAAGTAAGGAAAGTTAATTCTATGGCTACCATTGATGGACTCTTAAGTAATTGAAATAGGCAATAATGATCAGGTGCAGGGTTTGTGAAGCTCACTGAGGTACCAAGCATAGGCTTTCATGTTGACATTTTCATGCTTTACTACTTTCCCCAGCTCTATTCCATATCTTTCTCATGCAGAGTACTATACAGTTATGGAGCTGTGGTGGCTCAAGTGGTTAAGACGCTGAACTGCAGGCTGTGGAAGGTCAGTAGTTCAGCAGTTCAAGACCCAGGGTGCCGCATGACGGAGTGAGCTCCCGTCTCTGGCCCCAGCTCCTGCCAACCTAGCAGTTCGAAAGCAAGAAATTGCAAGTAGATAAATAGGTACCACTTCGGTGGGAAAGTAACAGCGTTCCGTGCACCTCGGCGTCTAGTCATGCCGGCCACATGACCACGGAAACGTCTTCGGACAGTGCTGGCTCTTCGGCTTTGAAACGGAGATGAGCACCACAACCCTAGAGTCGGACTCAACTGGCTTTCAAGCAAGGGAACCTTTACCTTTATCTTACTCTACAGTTTCCTTATTTGAGAGCTGCTGAGATGATCACATTAAAAGAAGACGGGAGAGGGAATCTCTTGGGCATATCCCACATATCCTAAGATATTGTATTGCTTTTGAAAATTTTCAGTTATATGGATTCCAATATTTTAAATATATGATTACACATTTAGACCATTTCAGCAGGCATTCCAGTCAGATTTTTAAAAAATATGCACTCTGTTCACTTTTGCTAAGGAGGCTTGCTATTTTAGCTTACTTTCTCTCCACTCTCTCTTGCTACTGAGTTATTAATTATCTTGGGCATCTCTTGTGTATTTCCTGAGTGTGCTGAGTCACACCGGATCCTGTGTCTTGTCTTCTTAGCATAGGAAGAGTATTGCCATATGCTGATCTGCATAGTAGGAATGCACTGTCAGGATCTGTCATTGAGCCACAAGAGAAAGAGAACAGTAGAAATATAGGGAAATAAGGTGGGCTACCAAATCTTATTCTCGCAGCTGCATATTTTCCACATTCCAGTCACTGGGATCCCATTTTCCATGTACAGAGATTCCAAGGGTTGGTTTGCTTATAATACTTACAGTGTAATCCTAAACAGAACTACATCCTTCAAAGCCTGTTGATTTCAATGGATTTAGAAGGATGTAAGTCTGCAGTGGCTCAAGTGGTTAAGACGCTGAACTGCAGGCTGTGGAAGGTCAGTAGTTCAGCAGTTCAAGACCCGGGTGCCACAAGACGGGCTGAGCTCCTGTCTCTAGTTCCAGCTCCTGCCAACCTAGCAGTTCGAAAGCAAGAAATTGCAAGTAGATAAATAGGTACCACTTTGGTGGGAAGGTAACAGCGTTCCGTGCGCCTTGGAGTTTAGTCATGCCGGCCACATGACCACGGAAACGTCTTTGGACAGCACTGGCTCTTCGGCTTTGAAACGGAGATGAGCCTAGAGTCGGATTCGACTGGCTTTCGAGCAAGGGAACCTTTACCTTTACCTTTAAGTCTGCTTAGGATGGCACTGTTAGCACTATTCCGGCCTCCTCTGCACTTTGTTAAATGCACAACAGTAACATACTTGGCCCTATAAATCTCATTGATACATAGGACATAAAGCTGTGCCTCCAACTCTGGATGAATGGCAGGCTCCATGTGGTAAAAGAGGGCCCAGAAGAGGTACTGAGCTTAATTCCATTTAGAACTTTGTAAATTATATCTGGTGCAACTGGTGTGCCATATTCTGCATTAATTGCAATTTCTGCATAAGCTTCACACATTGTTTCATACAGACTTCTAATTCCAGAGCCTGGGTAATGTGTTTGTTCTCCAGGAGGAGAAATGGCTGGTGAATCAGAGAAAGCTGACTAGAATAACAGCCATGCCTAATAGTTTGGAGCACTCTTACTCAGCAAAGTTTCTTCTGTCTAAAACAGGAAAAACAACAATCTTTAGTATAGCCAGGGGTCATTTTGTAGAAAAAGAGGCGCAGGAGCGGAAGTAGAGGGGTGATATAAAAAGATCCCCTTGAACGAGAGATTCTGTTCATGCAAAAGAGGGAAGGCAGAAACAACAGAACCTGCCCTACTTCATTGCCCTTTTCATCAAAAGATCGGCTCAAAGTATATATCCCCTTTGCTTGATAGAAATCTAGGCTGTTCAAATCAAGCATATGTTAGAATGCTGTTCATGGGAGAAAATGCACAGGTCACAGCATGTACCGCAAAATTTCGTGCAGCAGTCTACAAAGCCTGACAGAATATTTTAGATAACAACAATGTATAGTTAGTAACATATGTTTAACTTGATACATAAACTGGTTTGGAATAAATATTATATTAATTATATTGTTACTATTGTATTTACTCACTCAAAATTATCACATTTGTATATAATTTTTTTAAGGTATACTGATATCACATTTTCAACTGAAATTCATGGAAGTGTAATATCTTGTTTTGTGTCATGATGGTCTATGACTGTAATAAAGAATACTGATACTGAGTATATATGTCAGTGTTCCCCACATACTGCTATCTCTAGCAAGTGGACATGGAGGTCTCTCCCATTCAGCTAATGACTAATAAGCATTAATATGCCTCTCTTCCATATTTTTTCCTCATTACAGTGTTTTAAATCCACATCAATTAATGGTCATTACCATGTCTAATGGCAGTGATTTAGCTGTGTATTAGTATGTAGCTTCTTTTTAAAAAAATATTTCTGGACCTGTCGTATAACATCATAGTTGCTTACTTCTAGAAGCCATTCATGTATTGCCTCTCCATTGGATAATTAGCTTGAACAGGATAACCCAAAAACAGGGGAAACTGCCTCCTGGATCAGCAAAGATGCCATTGCAACATGTCTAGGTAGAGGTCTTGATAAAAACCAATTAGAAAGCCTCAAATAAAATAAAATTCTCTTAAATGTTTCACAGAATGGCACAGCATGTTACTGGGACTGGATTATTTTAACTGAAATGAATCATTTCTTTAGAACTATGGGTAGATGAATGCTGCTGTACTATCATTGTGTACCAATGAGGATGTTGAGTCTCTACTGATATATTTTTTTAAAAAAACCACCGAATTCAACAGTTAACACACACACACACACACGATTCACAAGAGATGTGGGTGAAGAGTTGTGTTGCTCACTATGAATGACATTAAAAAGTCAATTACGTGCTTGTGACATTTTCAGAACCACCTATGCAGAATAATAATAATAGCAGTGGGCATGCTGTCTGGAAGAACTATCAGATTCCCACAGGTATGAAATACTGTGGCTTACATGCTGGGAAAATGAGCTAGCTCTGAAACAAAAATGCAGCCTTGAAAGAAGATGTGAGGTTTGTGCACCAAAAATGATTGTCCATTTATTGCATTGTACATGACTGACTAAGCCTTCAGTATGTGTGGTATTTGTCATTGCCCTGTATGTGTTACTTGAGATAGGCATCAGACCTATAGATGTAATTTAAAAAATACATAAAACCAGACAGTTTTAATAACTTATTGAAATACCACTGGTTTTCCTTTTACTGTAAAAAATTCTGTATCAGCTTTGAGAGAACGGTTAATAACACTGGGAAGGCAATCTCTGTTGGAAGTAGAGTTTAATCCTAAACCTAACAGTTCTTTTAAAATAATTTTAAAGATACTGGAATCTATTATTTCTAGAAGGGTACAAAGATTTGCAAAGAAAACTGGAAATTCATATCATATTCTAAGGTTCACTGACACCTTTCAATCATGGTATGGGTATTCCAATGCAAACCTATGCAGATATAACTCATAAATCTGCTAAAGTGAATATATTTAGACTAGAATAACATCTGATAGGATTGCATTGTTAATGTCTGCCGTGTGGCAGTTGACCTTTTCCTCCTTCACCATGGGAATGCCATGTGCAGAGCTTACTTACTAGAGTCTCACTTTCTCTTATGAACTGCAGCATTTTAAGATGTGAATATCAAGCATTCCCCCACATGTATTCTGCCCAGCCCACATGTGTTTTAATGCAAAAGCAATAACAAGAATATACATTTGCAATTAGAGTAAAATGCATAATATAATCCCTGGAAGAAAATGTGAAACAATATGCTGGCATATTATCAGCCTAAATGAGATGTGCTAATGATACATGCAACTTTCATTATCATGATGATGTCACTATTTCTTTAATATATTGGCCTTTGTATTCCACAGATGTAATGTGCACAACATTAGGTTTAATTATTTTTTTTGCATGCTATATATTGAATTGGAATATAAATAGGAGCTATGACACCCATTCTTGTATTTCTCCAGTAGCATAATTTAAACAGATTTTACTGCAGAAATATTTAAGGTTTTAATTAACTAGCCAACAAAAGGCAGAAGGTTGTGTTTCTCTAAATAGTGTTGTTATCTCACCCATCTAATTTCTTGTAATCTGGTTTTCATTTGTCATTGAACATGAGAAAAAAACATCTAAACAAATGGAAGTGCTAAACCTTTGCATAGGCTGCTGCAGCTAAATCATAAAGGAAGAGAAGAAAAGAGGGAGGAAAAGAGAGAAAGAAAGAGAGAGAAGGAAAGGAGGAAAAGAGAGATTACTAAACCATCAACTTGTGTAGCCCATTTTGACACTGTTTTCCTTCTTTTTGCACAAGCTTTTTACCATTAACAAGGATGTTAAAACTACTTTGTCAGATAAGAAATTAATTTATAATCAGAGGTTTGCAGTTGAAGTGTGAGTATGCAAAATCAATATGCAAAATATTATCTGCCCACCCATCCCTGTTGTCCATCCATCTGTTGTTCCTTTCTAAGTGCCTTTTTCTAAACACCATATCTCGTATTGTGTCCTTAGCCTCTATGTCAAATTTCCTTAGGTCTTCTTTCTTATGGGCATCTTGTTCCTTCAACTTCTTGTCCACTTTATTTTCCTTACAGCACAACCCTAAACATAGTTACACCCAGGGCTCTTTTTGTAGAAAAAGCCCAGCAGGCTTTTCATTAGCATAATAGGCCACATCCAGCAGAAGAAATTAATTAGCATATTAGGCCACACCCCTGACAGCTCAGCTCATTAGCATATTAGGCCAAAGTTCTCTCTGGGTTGCACACGGCAAAAGGAAATTTTAAAAGGACTTTGATCTGAATGTCCGCCCCCATCTTGTTCATGCAGATCCACTTACCATTTAAAAACAGACACCCTGCTAGGTAGGTGGTGCTGAGAGAGCTCTTTCAAGGACTGCTCTTGAGAGAACAGCTCTGAAAGAACTTGTGATTGACCCAAAGTCACACCACTAGCTGCAAGTAGAGGAATGGGGAACCAAACCCGGTTCTCCATGCTCCTAACCACTACACCAAACTGTAACTCAAACCCTTTAGAAGCAAGTATAAGAAACATAGGACAGCCTCTCCACCACATCAGAGCCTTTAAGCAGATCATTTCCAAAACAGTCCTTCAAAGCCTAATTACGTGAACTAAGCAGCAAGCAAGATACACTGTTTTGAAAAGTATTTCCTTCATAAATACTCAGAGATCCTGTGGTCTCCCAGCAGTGACATTCACAAGCAACGGACAACCCAGAAAACTAATGATGCATCAGAATCCTCAACATGATACTTAAGCAATGGAGAGGGGGGAGAGAATGAGAAGGCACTTTTGTAAACCAAAAACACTGGGACACACTTCAGCACAAACGAGGAATACCTGAATAAAACTTGGTCTTAAAGGTGCCACTGGATTGTTTTGAATTGCTAGCTATGGGGTGGGGGGGATGCGCAGATCTGCCCTCACAGAGTAGGGAGAGCTTGTAGCTGAATAAATTTTGGCCTTAAAGGTGACACTGGACCTTTTGGAATTGCTAGCTATGGAAGGGGGGAACGCACAAATCTGTGAAGAAAGGAAGGAAGAGAAGGAAAGAGGGAGGAAAAGAGAGAAAGAAAGAGAGAAAGAAAGAGAGAGAGATAGAAGGAAAGGCGGGAAAGAGAGAGGGGGGAGAAAGAAAGAAAGAAAGAAAGAAAGAAAGAAAGAAAGAAAGAAAGAAAGAAAGAAAGAAAGAGGGCAAAGCCTTCCCCCACCATCAAGCCCCCCCACCCCCGCGGATGCCTCACTTACCTGAGTCCAGGAAGGCTGGCGGGGTCACTCTTCGGGCCTCCCGTGGGCCGCAGCACCTTGGCGCGGACTTGAGGAGGAGGCGGGTGGGGTCTTTGGGCCTCCCACGGGCCACAGTGCATTGGTGTGGGCTCAGGGAGGCAGGCAGGTGGGGTCTTTGGGCCTCCCGCAGGCCACAGCACCTTGGCATAGGCTTGGGGACGCCGGCGGGGTCTTTGGGCCTCCCACGGGCCACAGTGCCTCAGTGCAGGCTCGGGGAGGCCAGCGGGTGGGGTCTTCGGGCCTCCTGCGGGCTGCAACGCCTCGGCGCAGGCCCAGGGAGGTCAACAGGCAGGCTCTTTGGGCCTTGCACAGTAAGCCCATAGGCAGGGTTTGCTGCATGTGCCCACCCCCTGGGCTCAGAAGGCAGCTGGAATGCCGTTCTGGTGCGTTCCGTCCCCAAAATAGCTCTGGTTACACCCTTCTTCTTCTGTTGATTTCAATGGATTTAGAAGTGTGTAATACTGTTTAGGAACTCACAGTTAGACCTCTTTTTCTATTTCTCTTTCCAGTAAGTCCATGCAATATGTATATCCCCTTCTTACTGCCCCTTGTATGCTGGACCTTCTTTCTACATAATTCTTTCCCCCTCAGTGTTCTGATACCCCCTACATCCTTGTTTACAACAGCACACAGCTCTGATTCCTTTGTGTGGTTTTTCCAATCCTGGTCAACAACAAAAGTTAGTCAGCAGTTCATTACTTCTGGCAGCATCATAAGAATTACAAAGCTATCAGAGGTTAGTGATCCACTGAATATCAATTAATGGGGCTGTGAAAGGGGAAATGGCATTTAGGGGGGGGCAAAATTTCAGATGCAATTATTCAGAGGCTTTGTAGAGCCAAATTACTTTAAAAATGAAATGGCTCCTGTAAATCATATTTCCGTTTTGTTCATAGATATATTTCAGTTATTGCACAGGTTATGGTTTGTTGTTGTGATTTATGCTCAGATTTTCCGTCTCTCTTCTACAGTGAGGAAAAGAAATCGGGTGTCATTGTCCTGTTCCATTTGTGCTAGTAGATAGCTTACTGTAGTGAGCTTCCTCATAGCAGGAAAAAGGTAGGAGAAGAATTCCTTCTCTGCAGGGCTATTTTGGGGCAGGAACGCACAGGAATGGAGTTCCGGCTGGCTCCCGAGTTGGCCACACCCAGCAGGAACTCATTAGCATAATAGGCCACACCCAACAGCAGAAACTCATTAGGATTGGCTACGTTAGGGGTGTGTGGCCTAACATGCAAAGGAGTTCCTGTTACAAGAAAAGCCATGGGTTTTGACAACAAACAGGGTAAACAGAATAAGAAGCAAAAGGTGGGTGTGGCTGGATGACCACACTTCTGTCAACATGGGGGTGCGGCCTAATATGCTAATGAGCTGTGTTGTCAGGGGTGTGGTCTAATATGCTTATGAGTTTCTGCTGTTGGGTGTGGTCTATTATGCTAATGAGTTCCTGCTGGACTTTTTCTACAAAAAGAGCCCTGCTTCTCTGTATTGTAACTGAAATGTCTGGCATTTTGTCTACAAGAGCTTCCACTCCAACCATCAGCATAGACATTTTTGGTCAGTCAAAGTGAACTCCTGGAGAAAGTGGAAGGCAGGGAAGTTCTGGCTCTTGAAAACTCATTGCACTTATAGTTCTTAGGATCCAACACATAATTTCTGGTATATTTTGGTTTATACGCTCAGGAATCTGTGAGAGAAAGAAAATGACATGGCATGAAAGTTTTTTGAATTATTTTAAATGATCCTTGTAAAGGGGTAAGTCCCATTGAGCAAAATAAATATTTTAAAAATATTTATCAATAATAAATGTTTTCCTTTTAATATGTTCAAAATTAAAGTTTATTTAGGTTTTATGGCCCAATAGCCATGCACCGTAAAAGAAAATTTAAAAACACAATAAAACAATTTTTTCCCCACATCTATTATACAGTTTTTGAAGAGGCTGCTCAAGAGTAGTCTTAGTTTTTTATATTAGAAAAGGCTAAATGGATATTTCAGCATCCATTTTCTAAGGAATTTCTCTCTTGCTGTTACGTGTTTTGTACAATAGAAAGAAATGTGAGATGTGAGTCAAGTTCTTTCAGAGAGCAGTCCCAATAGCATCTGTAAGCCCAGTTGGTCTATTTTCATATCTACGGCTTCATTCCAGTTTGATCACCAATGCTCATGTGCTGCCAGTGTAGTGAAGGTTGGAAGATCTTCAGAGTTTGGTACTCAGTACTTGAAACTGGCTATAGCCTTCCAGATTACTGTTGAGATTTTTGGGAGACCTAGGTGGTAGAGTTAATATTTTGCGGAAGAAGGTTTGTTGGAGTTTTTCAGGTTCTTCAGCTGGACCCAAGAACCAGATCTGGGAGCCATACAACATGTGTGGTCCAGGGGTCTTTTTGTAGAAAAAGAGGTGCAGGAGCTCATTAGCATAACTCATTTGCATAACTTATTTGCATATGTCACACCCCCTGACATCACTGGAAGTGTGTCAGAAGCAGTGCCGGATTTACGCATAAGCTGAATAAGCTACAGCTTAGGGCCTCGCAATCTGCTGGGGCCTCGAATAAAAACACAATATAAAAAATGATTTCAAATATTAAAAAGGCATATATATTTTAAATTTTTCTGAGACCAGCTGATGTAATTTAAAACAGTAGGGGGCCTCTGGGTTTTGTATAGCTTAGGGCCTCAGCAAGTCTAAATCCGGCCCTGCCAATCGGAAAGACATGCCTCCCCTTTGCTTCCCCAGCTGTCCTGCTGGGAGCCGCACAAGGGGGGGGATGTGCAGATCTGTCCTCGCAGAGGAGGGAGCGCTTGTACCTGAATAAAACTTGGTCTTAAAGGTGCCACTGGACTGTTTTGGACCGGGGGGGCATGGGGGTTCTGCAATTTACCTGGCTGCTTCTTGCTCTGACTGAGGGCTTCTGGGAGCAGGGGGTGGGGCTTGTTGCATGTGCCTGCCCCCGGGGCTCTTTACTGCCGGAGCTCCGCTCCTGTGAGCTCCTGCAGGAAATTACCCCTGGGTATCACTACAGTGTTATATACCTTCAGGAGCACTGGCACATATTGAGCTCCCTGAAGGAAAAAAACCCCACATTCTTTAAGGCTAATAAGGCTAGATCGATTTTCTGTTAAAGATGTTGAATGTGCTTGGACTATGATGAATTTGGCTGGAATATGTTTCCCAGATATATATCTTTAATATGTGTAGATTATTATTTTAGATAAATTGTTTACTATAGGCAGTATTTTTCACATGTCCCCCTATGTGTACAATGAGTTAAGTGGCTCCAGATGACAATAGTTTAGCTATTTTGTAGGATCTCCTTAACAGAATTCAGAGAAGTGGATGATAATCATTTCACCAGAGTAGTAACATAATAATGGAGGCAGGAGAACCCCCTCCACCCATGTCTATAATCTAATGAAGGTAGCTCTTGGCTGGATATCTGATTACTATATTCATTGGAGTATCTGAATACCAGCAGTGTATTACTCACAATATGTGTTTTATTTCATTGGAAATGACACATCTGATCTTTGTATATGTCTTACTACTCAGGGCCAATTTTCACCTTATTTTCATGCAGCAGTGAAGCGTCTAGAAACGCTTCTTTTTTGTTGTTGTTGTTGTTGTTGTTCAGTTGCAAACTTTAGTCCGACTCTTCGCGACCCCATGAACCACATCACACTAGGCCCTCCTGTCTTCCGTCGTGCTCCAGAGTTTGCTTAATTTCATGTTTGTTGCATCGATAACACTGTCTAACCATCTCATCCATTGTCATCCCTTTCTTCTTTTACCTTCAATATTTCTCAGCATCAGGGTCTTCTCCAGTAAGTGCTCCCTCCTCATTCGGTGGCCAAAGTATTTGAGCTTCAGTTTCTGGCCTTCCAGGGAACAGTCAGGGTTGATTTCTTTTAGGATTGACTGATTTGATCTCCTTGCAGTCCAAGGGACTCTCAAGAGTCTTCTCCAGCACCATAATTCAAAAGCATCTATTCTTCGGTGCTCGGCCTTCCTTATGGTTGAACTCTCGCAGCCATACACTACTACTGGAAATACCACTGCTTTGACCATATGGACTTTTGTTGGCAGGGTGATATCTCTACTTATTATTATGCTGTCTAGATTGGCCATCACTTTCCTCCCAAGGAGCAGGCGTCTTTTAATTTCATGGCTGCAGTCACCATCTGCAGTGATCTTGGATCCCAGGAACGTGAAGTCTGTCACTGCTTCCATGACTTCCCCTTCTATTTGCCAAGGAGTGATGGGGCCGGATTCCATGATCTTAGTTTTTTTGATGTTGAGTTTCAAGCCAACTTTTGTGCTCTCCTCTTTTATCCTGAGCAAGAGGCTCTTTAGGTCCTCTTCACTTTCTGCCATTAGAGTGGTATCGTCTGCATATCTGAGGTTTTTGATGTTTTTCCTGGCAGTCTTAATTCTGGCTTGTGATTCATCCATGCTGGCATTTCACATGATGTACTCTGCATATAAATTAAATAAGCAAGCTGACAAGATACAGCCTTGTTCTACTCCTTTTCCTATGCTAGACCAATCAGTTGTTCCATATCTGATCCTGACTGTCACCTCTTGACCTTTATACAGGTTTCTCAAGAGACATGTAAGGTGGTCTGGAACTCCCATCTCTTTAAGGACTTACCATAGTTTGTTGTGATCCACACAATCAAAGGTGTTAGTGTAGTCAATGAAGCAGAAGTAGTTGTTTTTCTGGTACTCTCTTGCTTTCTCCATAATCCAGCAAATGTTGGTAATTTGATCTCTAGTTCCTCTACCTCTTCGAAAACCTGCTTGTACTTCTGGCAGTTCTCTATCCACGTACTGTTGAAGCCTAGCTTGCAGGATCTTGAGCATGACCTTTCTAGTGTGTGAAATGAGTGTAATTGTGCAATCGTTTGAACATTCCTTGGCATTGCCCTTCTTTGGGATTGGAATGTAAACTGACTTTTTCCAATCCTGTGGCCACTGTTGCGTTTTCCAAATTTGCTGGCATATTGAGTGCAGCACTTTAACAGCATCATTTTTTAAGACTTTGAATAGCTTAGACGGCTAGAGAGACAGTGGTGACACACTCGGGATGAAGCAACAAGAGCATCCTATAGGACGTTTATGAGATCCTATGAGATGGCAGTCAAGGCTGCGAAAAGCGAATATTATGTGGCTACGATTGCGTCTGCGAGCTTTCGCCCAGCCCAATTATTTAGAACAATTCAGTCTCTCACTACTCTGCCACAGAGCAGACCAAATGATAATGAATTGGAGATTGGCTGTGAGGCTGTCGCGCTGTCCCTTGGTCTTTGGGGTGGCGCCCCCTGTAGCCGTGTTGCTGCCGTCCACGTCCTGCCTCTGGGAAGGAAGGGGTGGACGAGTGATCCAGGCGGCAGTCCGGTAACAAAAGGGGGGGAGCGAGGGGCCTCAGACAGGCAGGGGACGGGGTTCAGTTCACCCCTCAGGTCCCTCTGCCAGCACGCTGTGACTTCTCCCATGCTCTCTCTCTCTCCTTTTCGTCTTCTCTCTCTCTCTGTTTCAGCTCCTCTGTCACAGCGTGCTCCTCCTCCCTGGCCCCTTCTCCGCCCCGCCTTTTATATTCCTTTCCCCACTCTCGGGACCGCCCTTCCATCCCCCTGGCTTGGCCCTGTCCCCCTTCAACTAGGGAGACGCCAGCAAGGCGTTTCCCGGCTGGGCGTAGGAGTGCCGGCGGCGGCCTCGGCAGCCCCCGTGCCACACCACCGTCGCCGTCCAGCTGCTCTTGCAGCTCTGCGGTGATCCTCGTCGCATCAGCTCGCTCTCCCTGTACGTCTTTGTGGCGACGGCTGCACGGGCGGCTGCATGGACTCCAGTCGCGTCTGCGGGCCCATCCGACATGGCGCTCGGCGGCTGCCTTCACCTCCACTTCTGGGCATTCGGAACCGCCGCCCTGGTAAGGTGGGCAATGCGGGTTTTGCAGGGCTTGGTGGGGGCTCTGGGGTCCAGCCATCTTGGCTCGCGACCCCCGGAGTGGGACAGAGGCTTTTACAAGAAATTTCACAGATAAAGTCATGTTGCTTCACCATGATCTCCCCGACACAGTTGAGATAGTAACAGAGCTCGAGGCCACATGCACATCTTCTTGTCAAGTTCTGGATTGTTTCAGTCCACTCAGCCTAGAGGAGGTTGACAAATTACTCTCATCTGTTCGCCCGACCACTTGTAGCCTTTTTTTTTAATTGACTCTTCTAAAAAGAAGAGAATTTATTCTTTTTTCTTATAGGAAAAAGGGAGGTATATAGTGGGATAAAGAAAAGGTTGGGTGATATTATTATTAGTATGTTAATCTTTTACTAGTAGTACACAAATCTTCTTTTGGCTTCTTCTGCGAGTTGTCAGTCATCTTTCATCTTTACCTGTAAAGAAAAAAAAAATTGTTAGTGGATTAATAGTGTCCTTTTGGTTTTTGTTAGTAAAGTCTCTTCATGCGCTTTCCGAACTTGTCCTCATGGTTTAGGCAGCCTCCCTTTAATGTCTCTCAGATTGTATGACGGACCCTTTCCTGCTCTTTTATCTTCCGGGGTCTTGACTTCCCCCTCCGAGCCGCTGTCTCTGTCACTGTCCAATTCTTTCCATGTGGCGAGTGCTGCTTCCTCCGAGCTGGCGTGCCTCTTCAAAAAGTCTTGAGCTTTGAAGATGGAGTCAATCTTTTCTCTTTTATCCTTGAACTTGAAAGTGAGCCCTTCTGGAATCAACCAGCGGTAGTTAGTTTGATGGTTCTGCAAGAATAAGGTCAGTCCCTTGTATGCTTTCCTTTTCATTCGAATTTCAAACGGAACATCCTTCAAAATCCTGATTGTTTGCTCTCCAATCTTCATGGGCGTTGACGAAGATGCTTTTAGTATTTGAT